>NC_083570.1:23082188-23307188 GCF_027579695.1 Neoarius graeffei
AAGATGGAAGAGGGGCACCAATAATCTTTTCAGCTGTCTTCACTCTCCTGTATAGCTGTTGTTGTTCTCTTCTGCTGTTACCAAACCAGGAAGTGATACAGTATTTCAGTATGAAATGGTGCCTCGATTAAAATTGGTTAGGACTGGAGTAGTTTCCTCTGGAGGCTCCGGTTTCCTCCCACAGTCTGGAGGAATGCAGATTTGGTCAACTGGTGACTCTGAATTGGCCATGGTTGTGAATGTGAGTGTGAAATGCTGTCTGTTTCTGCCCTGTGATAGATTGGTGACCTGTCCAGGGTGAACCGCACCTCTTGCTCAATGTCAGCTGGGATTGAGTCCAGCTCATGCGTGACCAGCAATGGATAAATGGCATAGAAAATGAATGAATTAATGAATGAATATTTCTGTCACTTGTATACACGCCTTATATCTCATTACTCATATGATAGAACTTTGTTAATTACAGTTATTTCAGTTGTGTGATATCATTTGGATCACAACCTCAAGAAAAAAAATTATGATTTATTGTTCATATTCCAGGGCGGCACGGTGGTGTAGTGGTTAGCGCTGTTGCCTCACAAGAAGGTGGTCCTGGGTTTGAGCCCAGCAGCCGACGAGGGCCTTTCTATGCGAAGTTAGCATGCTCTCCCCATGTCTGTGTTGGTGTGCTCCGGTTTCCCCCACAGTCCAAAGACATGCAGGTTAGGATAATTGGTGGCGCCAAATTGACCGTAGCTGTGAGCGTGAATGGTTGTCTATGTGTCAGCCCTGCGATGACCTGGCGACTTGTCCAGGGTGTACCCCGTCTCTCACCCATAGTCAGTCAGCTGGGATGGGCTCCAGCTTGCCTGCGACCCTGTAGAACAGGATACATGGCTACAGATAATGGATGGATGTTTATGTTCCAGAAACATTTTGTGCTGAGGTACACATGTTGCTTGAATGTGGAATTTATTTCAAATACTGACATACAGTACTGTGCAAAAGTCTTAGGCACCCTAATTTTTTTCATACAAATTTTGTAGATTTCTATTTTTTGACTTCTACATTGAGTCAGTTAAATAAAAAGTTCCAAACATTAATTTTTCAGCACAAAATTAAATGCTGCAGATTTTTTTTTTTACCTGAGCAGCATATTACATAAGAGACCACTTTTCAGATTTAAAAAACATTATGAAGGCTCCTGGGTTTTGCAGTCAAAGTGTCCAGAAGAACTGTGGCTGGTTCTGCAAGATGCTCAGTAAAACCTACAGCTCATTTCCTTATCAAACTGGACTAATTGTCTCATCTCATCTCATTATCTCTAGCCGCTTTATCCTTCTACAGGGTTGCAGGCAAGCTGGAGCCTATCCCAGCTGACTACGGGCGAAAGGCGGGGTACACCCTGGACAAGTCCTGCACTAATTGTCCCCGAGACAATTTTTTTAAGCAAAGGGTCATCTCACACCAAATATTGACTTTGTTCCATTTATTATGGCTTACTTACTGATAGTATTTTTTAATGTTGAAAATTTTTTTTTAAGCCATTTTTGGTCTACAGTATTTCTTGACATGTGCCTCAGACTTTTGCACAGTACTGTACAGTTCATCATGTTGTGACATGCACAGGAAGGTATCCAGGTGATTCTCACCACCGCTGGAATTTATCTTGTGTTCACAGAACCACAGTTGTGCACATAACTCATGTTCTCATGGCACTTCAGAGCTACTGTGAGACACTCTAGTCAGAGTAACCGCACGACTGTGGCCATGGCAACATGGGGACTGGTGGAAGAATGGCTACTTCCTCTTTCTTACAGCATCAGTTCACCAACGTTGTGCCATACACACAGAATACTGTGTAATACTCCACACTCATCAAGCACACTGTCAGACATCCCTTACAATATTTTTATTTTATTTTTATTTTTTACAGCAGGTGACATAGACTACATTTCTCATTACCGAATTCACTTTTTCAAAATTCTTCACTTTATCAACTGTTGTTTCAAAAAACAACAAAATTTATCAAATTCTTCACTTTATCATTACAGCAGTTAACCTCACATCTAAGATGCACAACACACCTCAAAATCACCTTATTTACCAGAACACTAGCAAAGACTCTCTCTCAACATGAACAGCTTATCATTCAGAACACAATGATCAAAAAAAAAAAAAAAACACTAATATCAGCCAACATTAACATCAGCAACTTTTCAGAGAAGGCCTTGCTTGTTTCAGCAAGACAATGCCAAAATGCATTCTGCAGGTATTACAACTGCATGGCTCCATAGTAAAAAAAAAAAGTCTGGGCGCTAAACTGGCCTGCCTTCAGTCCATGCCAGTTGAGCAACCACTGAACAACTGAAATTATATATCAGGCACCAATGGGACAAAATTTCACTTTCAAAACTACAGCAACTGGTCTCCTCAGTTCCCAAACATGTTATTAAAAGTAGAGGTGATACAATACAGTGGTAACTGTGCCTCTGTCCCAACTTTTTTGAAATGTGTTGTTGGCATCAAATTCAAAATGAGCAGATACTTTTCAAAAAACAATAAAAATTCTCAATTTCAACATTTATGATGTCGTACTATTTTCAATGACATCTAGGGTTTCCATGACTTGCAAGTCATCACATTCTCTTTTTATTGAGGTTTCACACAGCATCCCAACTTTTTTGGAATTGGGGTTTGTAGAAACACTGGAATATAGTCCATTAAAACAAAAATACACACATTTCAGAGGGAATGTTCAAAAACATATCATGAAACCATGTTAATTCCAAGAATGTGACAAAAAGTATAAATATATTCGCTGCACATACTGTACATCGACACATATATGCATGCAAGGTATCGATCAAGCACACTGGAAAAAAAAAAAAAAAAGACTAAAAAAAGTTTCACACGAACATTTACATGAATGGCATTTGGCCATAAATGTAAATGACTGACAGAAGTGCTTACAGAAGTCTCTCAAAAACACATCCTCATGTTATTTCACTAGGACAGGGACTAAGGGTCTCATCAGATTAAACACAGTGTTGAGAGGTTCGTTCCTCATGAAAAAGACAATACAAGTATTTGCTAATTTAAGTCCTCTGTGAACAGGTAGGTCTTTACACACTGATTCACACCTTCAGAAATATCATTTTGTTCCATTTTGAACCTGTATTCAATAGTTTTGAAAATATTTTGCAGATGGGAAAAATAAGTTGGAGAGACAAAAAGTTTTGCTGGAGTTTAAGATTGAAAGAAGAATTCATGAAATTTGATTGATTTGAAGTCAGGAGACGTCAAAATTTCCATGAAAGTCATAAACCAGAACATGTATAGGAGTCTTCTTACACAAAACAGGATTATGCTTCTAGAACTTTCATTTCTTAACCTGCTATAAGAATGGGACACAAAAGATCTAAAATGACATGTACACTCAAAACATAACTTGCAAGATTGTCCATCAGCAATTTTTAAATGATTAACAGACAGAGACAATGCAGAACAATTCTTCGTTTGCATGTGACATCATAGCTAATTATGCATGAGGCTTTGAACCGGAAGTGGGCCATGTTGGAGGATATACACAAACTCGCGTGGCGCACATTTACGATAGAAGATATGCTTGAGGGGTTGTTATGCTCAAGAATTCCTTTTGTTTCTTCACTATGCCTACTCTTTGTGCTGTAATTGGATGCAGGCACAACTCTATTCGAGACAAGAGGACTTGTAAGTTCTTTAGAATTCCAGCAATTATAAATAATCCAGGGGAAAAAAAACAGGAGAGTTCTCCATGGAGCATAGACATCAATGGCTGTCCAACATAAACTGGACTGATCTAAGTGATGAGAAGGCAAAAGCCACATGAGTCTGCAGTGAACATTTTATCAATGGTAAGTGCTACGAACTAGTTATTCATGAAAGATCGCAATATATAAGAAATATTGGATCGTTTAATAGCCTGGTCGTGCAGAAACTTGCCGCTATCAAACGTGACAAAGCCGTAATCATCGAGCGTGTGAGCCGACAATCAAAGGCTTCTACGAGTATTTCATTTTAAAAAGAGCTATATTTTTGATGACGCTGCTTTTATTTTACTTTTTCTTTCCATTAGGGAAACCAGCTGATCTCTACAATTTTACAGATCCAGACTGGGCTCCAACACAAAATATGGGCCACAACAAAATCAAAGATGGTACTAAAGCAGTAGCTCGAAATGCTAGACTTACAGAGTGCAGAAAGAAACAAAATTATTGAACAATCTTCCCAAACGATCACAGAGTCAATCGAACAAGATTCATGTTAATCCACTACCTCAGATACTGCACTGCAAAAAATTGAAAACTGAATTTGAGGAGCAAATTACTTCATACTAGTGAAATTATCTTGCTGCATGGACAGATATTTTTACTTGATAAGGCATCTTAGAATAAGTTGATTGCAATCTAGAACTAGGTTTAATAATCCCAGAATT
The DNA here is from genome assembly GCF_027579695.1 of Neoarius graeffei. NCBI lineage: Eukaryota > Metazoa > Chordata > Actinopteri > Siluriformes > Ariidae > Neoarius > Neoarius graeffei. The sequence continues at coordinate 23,086,645 of NC_083570.1, forward strand.
GGTGTCTTGTATTCTTCTAATAGGAAATTGCTAGTGTTTCAACAATTTTCAAGATATTTTCACATGCTAAGACATCATTTTTTGCAGTGTGCAGCCTCCTCGCCCGGTGAGTGCTCTTTTATAACTAAATCTGTTATATAGTGTTAGATACTTATCTTCTGAAGCAGTCAAAATTGTTTTTAAAATAGATTTGAGAAATGACTACAAGCTTCGAAATGTAACTCCTCTTTACCTTCCAGTCTGTACTCTTACCACTGTATGTCTTACCACTGTGTATAGATGTGTACAGTATATTGTAGATCCTCCAACATGGCAGTGGTCAATAACGCAAGCAGTTTTGGTCACATGGTTGCAAACGAAGAATACACTTAGCTAACATAAGTAAAGGTAACGCAATACTCTGGAAACCCCGCCCCCATCCCCCAAATCACACACAGGCATGTCTGTGAATATGATTTCTAACAGCAAAATAATAATCACAAAAAAGCCAATATTGTGAAGCTGGTGCTTGAACCTTGTGTGTATTTAATATATATTTTCAGCATTATTCTACAATATCTGAGAATGGATCGATATTTACTGTGGATTAGTTTGTTATAATGCTGGCGTATTCAGTTTTCTCTCCAGCATTGATCTGAACCTTTGCTGCTCCAGGTGTTAATGTAGGTTACAGTGGAGTAAGTAGCATCTGATCCAGTCTGTGGAAAGACAGAGCATGAAAATTAGACATAAAAACAGTTATTTGATTTGCTTTTACTGTTGCCCTCAAAAACACAACTTGTATTTATCCATCTGAGCAGGTGAGAGTTAAGGGCAGCAGGAGATACTTTCCTATAACTCACTATTCAATGAGAGCATGTGTGGTTCATGTGTGTTACCTGCAGTGTCTCACAAATACAACTAAATCCAACTAAAGTTAGAAACAAATCTGCTGTAACTGTTATTGTTGTAACCATGCAGAACTGAATCGAGATCAAATTAAGAATACAGTAAGACTCTGATGGACAGTGAGAATGTGATGAAATTTTTTTGTTCCTTTTCAATCATCTCCCTTCCTTTTCAAAGATTTAAAGATGCCACACTGCGCAAAATATCCCAGAATCCAGAGATGGTTTTGCCTGGATATTTCAAACTATGACCCATATATGATAAATCCATGTTGGGTTCTCTCTGACCATGGCATGGTCAAAAAATATATCTCCAGATATGATCCAGATTCTTTCAAAAAAAAAAAGGTTTCTCCAGATTATTGGGGTTTTGGCACAGTGCCACATAATAATAAAAATGCAGCTGAGCTGACGCCTGCATGTACACTAACCTGATCCTTCTGCTTTCTCTTCCAGTCTGGACGTTCTTCAGTCATCCTGTTCTCTCCACATCTTCCTCCTAAAGAGAAAAGACCTTTAGTTTTCCTTATCCAGAGTGACTTACAGGAGTGCTGCTGGTTTGATAGCTTCTGGTTTGAAAGGTTTTCAGTTAATCAAAGTGTGTGTGTGTGTGTGTGTGTGTACCTCTACGTCTCCAACAAATAAACGTCACTACACCAGGCATCACCAACAATAAAACCGCCAGAATGCCAAAAACTGTCATAAAACACAACAAAGTTAATAAACGTTATAATAGGGATGAGTTTTTTTTTGGTTTTTTTTTAACCTTTTCATGATTGAATAAAATGAAAAGTTTTGGCACCTATAGGGAGGCTGCTGTGTGTTTGCTGTTTATTTTGTCCCAGTATTGTTGGTTCTGATGGAGGTGTTGTGTCTGTTTTGCTTGAGTGTGTTGAAGTTTCCCTTCTTCTGACTGAAAAGAACGATAAAACTTAAACAGGAATTAGTTTTAATATCACTGTGAGTAATATGGCCCATGACACTGGAGCAAAGCATGCTCACAGTCATTAATGAACAAATGTACCTTTAACAGATAGTCTGAAATCTCTGTGATCAGCCTGTGCAGAACATCTGTACTCTCCCTGATCCTCTTCAGTCAGGTCTGATATGAGTAGAGAGAGGTTTCCTGAAGGGTTTTTACTGACCAGTTTGACTCTGTTCCTGTGATGTCCAGTCTGTTCAGGGTAAATTTCCTGATAATTTGTTCCAGATCCTCTTCTAAACTTCCATTTTACAGACTTTGGTTTGTCCTGTAGGTCAGTGCAGACGCAGGGCAGAACTACAGACTCTCCTGTGAACCCAGTCACCGCCTCTAACCCTGCCTTCACCAGCTCACAGCCTGTAAACATCACATTTACAGTTAATAACAGAAGCACAGCAATTATTAATATTCCCTGCTTGTAAATCTCAACATTTTTAAAAAGATGTATAAAAATTTGATTTTCACAAGGTATAAGGATGAAGGGGATTAATCATAACTTGTGCAAATACTGTTTTGCTTTTAGTTATTATCATCTGTGTTTATGGCATGCACCTCATCTTATAAAGGCAAGGTTACTGAAGGGACCTCGTCTTAGGGCTACATGACACCTACATAAACCCTTCATTACAAATTAACTGAACCTAAAGACATGTTTAAAAAGACTTTCTAAAGTATCAGCTGATGTACAGACTGTGTTTATTAATGTTAAGTTACTATCACACCGAGTCAAGTGACAGATTTCTGTAGACATTAAATGATGTTATGGTGGACAGTGACAACTACTGAAGCCTTTAATGTTTATGTCGGCTTTTGTCAGGCGTCATGTCGCTCTATAAGCACTACAGTGTTACAAATAAAATAGTTTAGACTGAGAAATGTGTCAAATCCAATCTGACAGCATTCCAAAGTTCAGCTCAGTCTGATATCCATCATCACTATTTATTGCCATTTATAACTTGATACTGATGCGTCACAACATGAGATTATTTCCCCTTTTGTGATGGTAAATGGAGGAGATATTTTTGTTACATCTTTTTTGTGACCAAATGTTAATTTGAACAAGAACACGAGTTACAACCGAAAACAACTCGTTAATTGGACAATAAAGACAGTACAAGAATTGACAGGGTGGCACCTCACAGCAAGAAGGTCCAGGTTCGAGCCCCGGGGCCGGCGAGGGCCTTTCTGTGCGGAGTTTGCATGTCCTCCCCGTGTCCGCGTGGGTTTCCTCCGGGTGCGCCGGTTTCCCCCACAATCCAAACACATGCAGGTTAGGTTAACTGGTGACTCTAAATTGACCGTAGGTGTGAATGTGAGTGTGAATGGTTGTCTGTGTCTATGTGTCAGCCCTGTGATGACCTGGCGACTTGTCCAGGGTGTACCCTGCCTTTCGCCCGTAGTCAGCTGGGATAGGCTCCAGCTTGCCTGCGACCCTGTAGAAGGATAAAGCGGCTAGAGATAATGAGATGAGAATAATAATAATAACAACAATAACAACAACAACTTTGCATGTAAATAAGGTGCAAACAAACGAAACCAAAAGGACATGAGTGGGGGGGGCAGCACCCCCTCCCACCCCAGCACTACACTCATTAGGTACGCTCACTCGAGTCTACTGGCATCCTATAGATTTTATATCTCTAACATGCACACACACACAGGGGAAACAAGGAGATTACAAGTCTCACAAAAAAAGCATCAAGTAAGGGAAGTGTTCATCCTACAAGTTCTTTCAGTGAATCAGCTACTGCGTGCCAGTTGTTTATGGTAGCCTCACTAGCGCCATTAACTCTAGCAGTTGACAGTTCTAAATAAATTACATCCAGGAAAGTATGGGCCCAGTGTCTGATGGTGAGAGAATGGGGAGGTTTCCATCGCAACGCAATCAACTTCTTGGCAGCTGTCAGGCCGGCTAGAACAACGCGCTTTTTAAGATTTGTAATATTCATCTCTGACAGATCATTTAGCAGAAGGACAAGTAAAGTCACTGGTATGGTCACTGATACCAAGTCAGATAACTTAGCTGCCATTTTAGACCAGAACTGTGAGACAGGAGGGCAATTCCACATCATATGCAAAAAAGTGCCAGAGGCTTTCATAGAACATAGGCTACACAAGGGATCAGTTATCAACTTCATACAATGGAGCTTGCGAGGGGTTAAATATGTTCTGTGTATATAGTTAAAGTGGATCTGCTGGTGGTCTGGGTTGCAGGAAGCCTCCCTAATATTGGCCCAGACCTGTGACCATTCAAAATCAGAATCAAGATTGGGGCAGTCACGCCTCCACATTCTGTCAAGTGGTAATTCATGATACGAGGCCTCCAGGAAGAAGTGATATAATGCAGAGACCGTACCTCTACTTTTAGTTTGTGTGATGAGTAACTTGTATAGTGGGTGGACTGGTAAAGATTGTTGCCCCGGGGCACCATGTGCCAGGAGAAATTATCTAAGCTGCAGATAGAAAAAGAACGAGCATACAGGCACATTATACCCGTCTCTAATATCTTGAAAGGTACACAGCCCAAAGTCACCATAAACATCGTCTAAAGTGTGAATATGACTATTACTCCAGGCAGAACATGAAATAGGTCTTCCTCCAATCAAAAGGCCTCGGTTGGTAAAGATCGGTGTAAGTCTATGCCACTTGCAGGAGATCTTGCATTGAAGTTCAGCCGCACGCCATGTCTGAATAAGTTGTGAAACTATTGAGCCAAAATGCAACCGACATTGCTTATTGGATATATTAGCAAAGAGAACCTCCTGCAAGTTCCAGGGTCTCACACAATTTTCCTCTCGCCTACGCCAGGAAACTGATGCATTAGAGTCACACCATACAAGTAATGACCTAAGCACGAATGACCAGAAATAAAACTTACAGTTAGGTACCGAGAAGCCACCACTGGCCACTCCTCTTTGTATAGTTGACAGTTTGAGGTACGGACACTTCCTGTTCCAGATAAACCGTGAAATACTAGAATGTAATTTGTTCCAATAATTGACGGGGGGGGGGGGGGGGGGGGGGGATCATTGAACTGACAAAATTTATTCTGGGCAAAATATTAATTTTGACTATAGAGATACGGGCTCTGAGAGAGTTGGGGAGACTAATCCACCCGTCCAAGTCTGTTTTAATTTTATTCATTGTATCGGAGTAGTTGTGCGTTACAATGCGATTCAAGGATGGGAAGATTTGTATCCCAAGATACTTAAAGTTCTGGACAACTGGAAGACCAGCTGCAAATTGCAACCTCCTAGCCGAATCATTAAGAGGAAGTAATGAGGACTTGGTCCAGTTGATCTTAAAACCAGAGAGACAACTAAATTCTTCACAAATGGATAGCAAGTTAGGTACAGATTGTAGTGGATTCTCCATAAAGACCAAAACATCATTGGCATATCAAGACAAGTGGTGATGAGTGTCGTGAACTGAAATAGGATGCACATTGGAAGACTGACGAATCAGCTGAGCAAGTGGCTCAAAAGAAAGTGCAAAAAGTGCTGGACTCGGGGGACGGCCCTGTCGAGATGATCTAGTGACTGGAAAGAGTGCAGAGGCTAGTTGGCCAGTGAGTACCAGGGCTGAGGGATTTAAGGACAGAACCTTAATCATATGAATAAAGTTTCCACCGAAACCCATTTTTTCTATTACCACCCACAGAAAGGACCACTCCAGCCTGTCAAAGGCTTTCATAGCGTCAAGGGATAGAACTGCAGCTGGGGCTGTTTTGTCTACTGCAGCACTATATGGAGGAGTCGTCTGACATTGTCCGCAGCTAGCCTAGACTTTATAAATCCAGTTTGATCGCAGCTGACTAATGTCAGCATGTGATTCTGAATGTGTTGAGCCAGCACATTCGCATACATTTTAAGATCTGCATTTAATAAACTGAGTGGTCTAGAACTACTGCAGTCTACAGGGTCCTTGTCTTTCTTTAAGAGTAAAGATATCAGGGCTATATTGACGTCACTTGAAAAACTGCCTTTGTCTATAGATGTCATTATCATGTCTAGAAGTAGCGGGCCTAGCTTGTCCCAGAATTCCACGTCTACTTCGGGTGGTATTCCATCAAACCCTGGTGATTTATTTCTTTGCATGACGAGAGCCGCTGACTTAAGTTCTTCCAGCGATATGGGTGCGTTAAGTTGCATAGAAATCAGTTGCTGCCATCTGTGGTAGATCTAGCTGATCAAGGAAATTGTGACACCTACGGTATCTCTAACTGTATCTCTGATTGGTATAAATTAGAGTAAAATATGCGAAAGGTCTCATTCACCTGCTTTGGTTCAGTTACAATTTTGCCTGCCGTGGACCTGATAGAAGGGATGTCAGCAAAGTATTCATTTGTCCTGATTTTGGAGGCTAGAAGGTGACTGGGTCTCGACCCCTGAAAACAGTAACGCTGCTTAGACCTATGTATTAGGAATTCTGACTGTTGCTTTAAAATATTATTAATTTCTTTTTTAATGAGGTCACGTTGTAATTCAATCTGTTGGGAGTAGTTACTTTGTAAGGTCAAATCTATTCTGGCCAAGTCAGCTTCCAGAGTTTGTAATTTAGCTGTTCTAGCCTTACGCAAATTTGAGGCGAAGCGCGTAGCATTGCTGTGTATAAATCCTTTGACGGCATCCCACAAAATTCTGGGGTCATCAACCGAGCCTAAATTAAAGTCCAAAAAAATCCTCTAATTGGTGCAGAAACTGGGATTTATAATCATTGTTTTTTAACACGGTGGTATTGAAGCGCCATCTCGTAGCACGCTTTGAAAAACAACCCAAGGTTGCACAACAAAATACCCCTTTATGGTCTAATAAAGCAAAAGGCAGCCGAAATGTCTGGCCAAAAAAAAAAAAAAAAGTAGTTCTTTCACTGTAGGGTTAAAAGAACGCCACGCGTCTATTAAACCGAGAGTCTCTGCCCGGGATCGTAGAGCTGCAGTTGCTAGCTCCTGATCCCTGGAGACACTCATGCTAGATCGAGCGTCTGTATGCCACACTGCATTCATGTCGGCCCCCACGATGAAAGAATATTCACATACTGTAATTATTACATTCTCTTTGCAAGCGTGTCATAGAAAATCTTATCAAATTTGTTTGGAGTATAAGCAGAGATAATAGCTACGTTCCTCCCATACAGTTCCACCTTGGCCATTACTATCCTTCCTGCAGTGTCCACCCATATATCCAGCACCTTAATTTTGAGATTACATTTACATACGACAGCCACTCCTTTATTTTTTTGATTCAGCTGAAGAGGAAGCAACTGTGTGGTAAAACCTGTTCGCCATGCGACCAGAGTCTCTGCTTAACAGGCGTGTCTCCTGTAGAAGAGCCAGGTCAATTTTCCAGCAACGCATAAAAGTAAGGACACTGGTCCTCTTATGTGGTTTATTTAACCTGTCACAATTCCAAACCAAAATAGACAAATCACCCATTATTGCGTGGTGGTCTGAAAGTAATCCACCATGTACCTAATGATAAAATATAGTGCCAGCAGCTGTGGCAAACCGACTCGCCGATATGAACACAAAATGAACAGACCTCTCCCCCAATGAGAAGTTTAAGCTTCCATTCCTGTTTCCCAGAATATGATAGAAGCAAAGACAACAATTTCCCCCGCAATATCCCCTGGTGATGCCCAATAAACAACAACAAAACACACAAAACCCAATAAACAGTCAAGCAAAAAATAACTAAACCAAAAGATAATGAAACACTCATATGTTGAGCCGTGATCTAGAATGGATATGGGGCCACAAAGGATCAAACTTAACCTCAAACCCGGCACTTAATAAACTGAACCGTTGAGTCGGGCTGCTAGAATGTAGTTACGCTACAATGACCTGCATAGCGCTTGTATTGTTTCTGCCTACCGCTAGCGGCCTGCGATGGCTACTCACGCGTCGCGTTTTGGTCTTTGCTTTCTACATGATTGATTCCTGTGTGGATTTCCCCAGTACACAAATACTGATGACGTAGTCAGTATTCTCAGTAACCTCGTGGTTCTCGAATTTTCGCGATGTGACAACGGGAAGTGGAAAAAAAAATTGTTTATGAAGTAGACCCTCATCTTCCGACTTCTGCTACCATCAATGGTGAGTAGGTTGTATTTTCTAAACATATATAGAAGTGATCGCTTAAGTATTTTTCTTGATTACTGCCAAATTTCATCGTAATCAAAAGACTAGCACATAGTTTTCTAACAATAGCAAAACCAATGTGTCCAAGTGCTGCTGGCAGATGGGCGGCCATGATTGATTTCTACTGCTGACTTGGGAGGACGAGGGCTTTATAAATCCATTGTTTCATTTAGAATTCACGATAAAACAACTCCTAATTCATCTAAGACAGTATCTTGAACGAATAAATAAAGTTTACTTGCAGTTATACTGTATGTATTCCATATAAAATGTCGATTTTAGGGTAGGCCCAAGTGAATTTTGTGCAAGAGCACAAAACTGAAGAAAAAGGGTGGGGGTACCTATATAATAAGTAACTGGGCAGAAAATGAAACCTATGACGACGCAATCGAATTCGACCTTACTAAGTTTGCCCTCACTGCTGACCACATATGTGACCCCTCACCGAATCCAGGGACACATGTCGGCCGAAACGAATCCGAGATAATCGCAAAAGAAGCATTTTTTTTTTTAAATTTGTGATTTTTGTCTGTGGGTGGTAGAAATGGGCAACTGGACTTGCTTGAAGATTCTTGAAAACGTTTCACCTCTCGTCCAAAAGGCTTCCTCAGTTCTGTCTGACTAATAGAGAGTATCAGATATTTATCCTCTCCTGGATCAGAATCAGAATCCTGATGACCAGCTCATCTAAGGCCCTGTCCACACGGCAACGGATTCAGGTGACTCCGATACAATTGCTTATCGTTTAGGCCTGGCGTCCACACAGCACCGCCGTTTTGGGTGCCCAAAACGCAATCTTTTTGAGAACGGGTTCCAGAGTGGAAAGATCTGGCAACGTTGCCGTTGTGAAGTCGTCTGGATGAGTAGAACGGATTTGTTTACGATGACGTCACAACCACATGACTGTGAGTGCTTCACGCCGGGTAGAAGTGTAACGAACTCGATGCGAGTTGTCAACAAATCCTACAACTTGGTTCATGAAACGCGCTTACAAAATATTTTCACTCTGAATATTTATTGTGTAATGGTGCAAAGTGAGAGAGAGAGAGAGAGAGAGAGAGAGAGAGAGAGAGACTCTGCCCTTAGGGCAGAGTCAATCCCGCCAGCAAAAATAGGGAAAAAAAAGGAGCGATCTCACCTCTTCAGATGTTGGTTTAAGTCCTACAATACATTCCTCAAAAAGGGCATAGAAGAGCAAATTAATCCATCAACGTGTAGCATTCAATTTATTCCGGACCATTAAAGACGCCGCCTTCCGCGTAGAATCATACGTCATCCTCGCCGCCATATTGGATAGGTCAAAGTGGAGAATAAAGATCAGCTGCGTTTAACTGTACCAACAGGTTTGCCATCCAAACGAGATCACATGGGATTACCTTCCACAGGTGAGACTGGAAAAATACTTTTCATTGTATTTGGTCATTATAATGTAATTTTACGAACAGATTTTCCTGACTTTGTAGCTAATATGAAGTCTCGCGCATAATAGTTTATGCGCATGCGTCCTTACTTCTATTGTTCTGGTGTCTCCGAAGGGACCGTCTTACAGCGCCCCTAGAGGTGTGGCATGTGTATTGCATCGTTTTCAGCAAGCGTTGCGTTGCCATATGGACCTGATATTTTACTGATCGTTGCCCATTTGGACGCGATATATTTTTAAATAACATCTCGTTGCCGTTGTCGTGTGGATGTAGCCCAAGGTGTCATTGAGGCATCATGTTGGTGCCTCAATGACAATTGATGGTTGGTCACTGGAGGCTGGGTGTGAACGGCGAGTCATTAGGGTGATCAAAGGATTGTCCGTTTGGATTATCACCCTAATGTGATCACCCTAATGACTCGCCGTTCACAGCCAGCCTCCAGTGACCCACACCAACATGATGCCTCAATGACACCTTAGATGAACTGGTCATCAGAATTCTGATTCTGATCCAGGAGAGGATAAATATCTGATACTCCCTATTAGTCAGACAGAACTGAGGAAGCCTTTTGGACGAGAGGTGAAACGTTTTCAAGAATCTTCAAGCAAGTCCAGTTGCCCATTTCTACCACCCACAGTTTACTATGACCTGGATGATTGAGAATCTTCACAGACTTGTGATTTTTGTATTTTTCCATCATGTGCACGTTGAGATCTTGAAGAATGCAATCAGTATTTCAGATAATAGATTGTTTTGTTGGAAAAGCATACATTTTTTGTTGCAAATTGTCTCGTTTTTGTCAGGACTGTAGCCTGCTGGGGGGTGTGGGTAAATTATCATATGGGCCATTCACGTGACGATTTAAGGTGGGGTTTACATTAGACCGTATCAGCGGATCATCAGATTAACGTTTTTAAAAACGATTAGCGTGCACACAGCAACGCCAATACACGGATACGCTAATCACATGACTAATTCGGCACGCAAGTTGAAATGTGTCAGTGCGGCTCATCGCTTCCTCCTCAGCGGCTGCGCTCCAAATCACTCCGCCCTGAACAGCGAGTGCCCTCTGGAGGGTGCGCACTCCGGCCCTGCGCAGCTCACAGAGCGCGCGAGTGTAGTGCACGAGCAGTGATTCGGGACTGAGCCGCTGTGCGCAAGTCACTCACCACTTGCAAGTGGAAGGATGGCAAGCCTAAAGACAATCATAACTACACAATGGGCAGTATTTGCATCAGTATTTGCAGTATTTTCATACTTTTATACTCTTTAATGAAAGGTGATACAAGGCGGAAGTCCGCGCCGGTTTTCAGCAGTCGCGTCACATGACCAACGCCAGCGAATCAGGAAGGTGGATGTCACAGTGACGCTGTCCAATGACGACGCCAGCTAGAGCTCAGCACAGCGTATCCGCGTATTCTCAATGTTTACACAGCACCGGATCAGACACGATCTGGATTGAATACGTGGACCCTGGCGGATTCCCGTTTCCCGGCGTTTCCAGGCGTTTTAATGTAAACGGACAGTGCATCCGCGAAGAAAACGAGACAGATACGGTCTAATGTAAACTTGGCCTAAGTCTTTTTTTTTTTCGCGAATCAGCTGCATGATGCGAGTTGAGCTCGTGGCTACTTAACCTGCGTACAGGCGTGTGATTTCACTATGGAATGAGGAAGCTAAACAGAGTGCAGACGAGCAAACACCGCGAAGCAAACAGACACACGGTATTTACATCGGAGATAACCATTTCTAGCAAAAAAACACAACCTCGTTTTCCAGATTGAATGGAATACTTGAATGATCGGATGATACACGGACCGTTCTAGGATTACATTCCATCGGAGGCATTGGTGTGTGCAAGGCACCGTTTCTCTTTCTGATGGGGTGAGTTTATTAATCTAAGGCTGTGTGGTTATTTTTGCATGAAACGGAGAGTGTTGTGGTTTGGTTAAGCCTAGGTCACAACCGGACGTACAATTTTTTGGCCGTGCGATCTTTGGCGTTTCCCAAATCGCTGCGGTTTTTTTTTGTTCACGGAGAAAGACGCGCATTGGCCGTAAGTTTGTCTTGCAACCTGAAAAAAACGCAAGCGCCCATAGAGTTTGTTTGACATGACAAAGAACCTCTGCGGCCGGTCTGCGGCTCGAAAATCAGCACATCACACGTGCGCTCTCGTGTGTTTCATGCGCGCTCTCCGTGTGTTTCTTGCGTTTTTTGCATGTAGACTGGCCGTAGGAGCGCGTACTGCACAGCTGGTTGTGACCGAGGCTTTACATGAAAATAGTGTTGTGTTAGTTGTGTCATCATCGTGCTCTCTTTCTTTCTTACGGTGTGAGTAATTTTTCAACCACAAAACGTTAAAGTATACTTTAGGACTTATTTTTGTACTTCATAATTGTGTTGGGCATACTTTGCATGGAAGGAAAATTGACGTGGTGATCTTTGTTTACATGAAAGTAGTATCGTGCTAGCTCGTAGGGGGTAGAGCTTTCCTTAGTGTCATGCAAATGAGCACCATTATGTGCCCGCCCTACACCCAGAGTAGCTGAGATGGAAAACTTTGAGGGCGATTTTCTCCCTTTTCTGTTTTAAGAAGTATACACTTTCAAAAGGCCACACATTCTTCAAATATTGTCAGATCTCCACATGGAAGGCATCATTGGAAAGCTTAGAAACTGTACTTTCTGAATCTGTCAATAACTCAAAATGCCCCCGGGCAGACATGTGTCCCTGGATCTGACACACATGTGAGGACTTGACTATCTCCTAAACTTAACGATTTCCATAATTTTTTGACAAAGAAATGTGAACATTAGCTTTGAATATCACTGGTTAGATTGCTCTAATTGGTACATTAATTTTTAGAGATGAAAGTGGAGCAAAGAAAAAAAACCATGAATTTTTGAAAGTCAAACTAAGATTGGGGGGGGGGACGTCCCCCGAAAATATTTTAATAAAATAACATGCAAAACCCTGCATTCTAGTGCATTTTAGTACTTATTTTAACTAAAACAAGTTATAACTTAAGCCTTTTTCTTTCATGTACATGAATGATTAACATGTCAAAAATATCAAATTTAATTCCCCTAGTTAATGAGTAATTTTCAAGAGTGCATTTAGAAAACGCGGTGATTTTCCTGCTACACAGTTCATTACTTTGAAAAAAAATCAGACAGTTGAAGGTAAACTCAGGCCAAGTTTACATTAGACCGTATCTGTTTCGTTTTCTTCGCGGATGCACTGTCCGTTTACATTAAAACGCCTGGAAACGCCGGGAAACGGGAATCCCCCAGGGTCCACGTATTCAATCCAGATCGTGTCTGGTCCGGTGCTGTGTAAACATTGAGAATACGCGGATACGCTGTGCTGAGCTCTAGCTGGCGTCGTCATTGGACATCATCACTGTGACATCCACCTTCCTGATTCGCTGGCGTTGGTTATGTGACGCGACTACTGAAAAACGGCGCGGACTTCCGCCTTGTATCACCTTTCATTAAAGAGTATAAAAGTATGAAAATACTGCAAATACTGATGCAAATACTGCCCATTGTGTAGTTATGATTGTCTTTAGGCTTGCCATCCTTCCACTTGCAAGTGGTAAGTGATATGCGCTGGGATCACACACACAGCGGCTCAGTCCCGAATCACTGCTCATGCGCTAGATTCGCGCGCTCTGTGAGCTGCGCAGGGCCGGAGTGCGCACCCTCCAGAGAGCACTCGCTGTTCAGGGCGGAGTGATTTGGAGCGCAGGATGCCTGCGGAGCCGAGCGTATCCGTGTATTGGCGTTGCTGTGTGGACGCTAATCGTTTTAAAAACGTTAATCTGATGATCCGCTGATACGGTCTAATGTAAACCCCACCTCAGCAAAATCCCAAAACAGTCCAGTTAAAAAGTAAAGGTTTGTTAGAGTTTCTAAAGCTTTCAGGTTTCAATGTTGGGGACATTGAGCCTCGTTTATCAATCTTTTAGTAGAGTTGTGCGTTTGCATAAGCTAAAGTGAACTAAACATTTCCAATTCATATTTATGAGAGTTGAAGCCAATTGTTTACATTAGTTCGTATTGTCTGTAAATTTTCTGCCCTCCGCTCCTTTTCCAGAAAATGGTCTGTGACCCTGTCATACTAGCTGGTTGTGCTTTCCAGAGACTTCACCAATTTCTGTTAGCAGCTGGCACTGCAGATCCCAATAAGGCTCAAGCTAGCCTACAACTAGATTGAACTACAAATGAAATAAACGAATGAATTCGCGAATGATCAAACTGATAGAATGGATCAAAGTTAACGGAGCACAACGAGTAATATTTACATTTATTTACAGAGTAATGTACAGAGACATCAATGAGAAGAAATGTTTATATGAAAAGAAAGTCGGACAGCACTTTGGCACACGACTACACTTTCTCGACATCCGCTGGGGACTGACTGATCATACTTCCGTGTTCCTCGTCGAAGTACCGCCCGCCTCATGTCTTTCAAACACTACCTCCAATAATCCTTCATCAGCCCCTCCCACTGTCTCGTTTAGTCCCAGAGAAGCCCGGCTTCCCTGGAAGTGACGATTTTGTCGATTTTAACCAATAACAACTAGCCGAAATTGGCTGTTCAGAGCCCTCTCATAGACTGCAACGGATACCCGGCTGCCAGTCATAGAGCCCATTGAAATAAGAAAGGTTACAGCCAGTGTTGCCAGATTGGGCAGTTTTAAGTGCATTTTGGCGGGTTTTGAACATATTTTGGCTGGAAAACGTCAGCAGTATCTGGCAACGCTGGTTACAGCCTGGCAGCAAAGGTGATTCTCGTAGCGAACTGCAAGTTCGTCAGACATCACTCAAATAAGTTACAGGATAGTTATGAACGTAAATACAATCTTGGGCATATATTATGTTATGCAAGTTATTGTTTTAATGAGAATTCAACGTCGTAGATGCCGCAGTTTGGGGAGAGAATTTTAGGGGAAGCTCGGCTTCCCTTGTTGTCTCTGAGAAATCGCCCCTGGTAAATTTAAACACATGAATGAATACCAAATTTCTCATATAAATCAGGGGTGTAGGGTGTGTGTGTCACACACTGACTGGCAGCCTGAGTGCATTATGTAACAAAAAATAATTACCATTGCTAGTTTTAAGTAGCTTAGAAACCGGCTCTTCCACTACTGCTGTTTCTTCCACGCTTTCTTGATGTTGTGTTCTAGAAACGGCACTAAAACTTAGCTTCGAAACCACAAAATGCAACTTTGATAGAAAAATAATGTATAATAAATTGCTTACCTCTCTTCACGTCGAAAGAAGGAGGAAAGTTTTGCTTGTTTTGACATGGCGAATTATTAACACGAGGAAATACTTGTAATTTGCACCTAAAAAGACTGCAGCTCCACTGGCAGCTTGAACACGCTTTCTAGCGCGATTGTGTTGCGCTTGCGCAGAACAGTGTCAGTCCTGCGCGCCTTAGCACGTGCACCTGAAGGCGCCGGCACGCGCGCCGTTAACAAAGAACACCTGCTTTTAATCAATGAACTGTGTTTGGGCTATTTAAGGACTGCGCCCATGCAAGGACAATGCGAAGTATTACACCGCGTTTAGGAACGCAAAAAATTAATTTCTCCATTCGGAAAACCGGAGATTTTCAAGCGTTTTGTCAAATATCTGTATTTCCGGGTAAATCCGGAAGACTTTCATCCCTGAGTTTTGAAGGGTAAATGGTGGCAGTATATAGTTGTGTGTCACACTCACGCCATAAATGTTTTTAAAAGATGTTAATTACCATGGTAATTAAAATAAAAATTAGTACATGACATTGTAGTTTGAATATATTTTATTTTCTTGTTCCCCTTATCATAAGCTTTCAGCTGATACCTTACTTTTTGAAGTAGGACAAAAATTAAACAAGTTATGGTCATTTACAGGTAGACGTTGTTGATATCGGTCACAGTTCTTCTATTGTTTTAGTGTGTAATTAAGGGCTGAAAATCCCCTCGATTTTTCAAAATTAAATTCATAACTTTCTTAATATTTGTCATGGATAGCTGATTCATGCATCATTTTAAAGGTCTTTTCTAGTGTAGCAGAAATATTCTTAATCTAATAACTTTGATTTTTATTGTCACATGCCTATAGAATGAGCTGCATCTAGCAGAAGTAACTGTGAGTTTAGGGCTCAGGAAGAAAAACAGGAATCAGCTCTCCTCTCTGGATGCCCCGACACACACACACATCTTAAACAGGTGAGCAGAGAACAGTGAGGCCGGGAGAAGAGCTATGGACATCAGATCAAATATGGATCGTCATTGCGCAATAAAGATGGTCTGTGTCCGTTATGAACAGAAAGACAGAAATGAGAAAGCGCGACGGTTAGTCTCCAATTAATGACCTTAACAATGCCACATCATTTCTGGCCACAGTGATTAACTAGTTAACTGCCGGCTAACCAGGTACCCGAGCAAACAAACAAGCTCAGCGTCATAGTCAAACCCTCCAGATTATAGTAGTGGTATGCTCAGTTCTGTCCTTAGAGAAAGGTAAGGGAGCCCACAAAGCGCCAGCAAATAAATATGTTATTTACCAGCTGAAGGTCGGTCCGTATGGTGAAATACCGTGACCGAGGTCTTGAAAGTACTGACCGAGGCCTCCCTCACGGTATTTCACCATACGGACCGACCTTCAGCTGGTCAATAATATATTTATTTTTTTCTTTACCAAATTCTAACAGGAAACGAGAGCGGCTGAAAGGGAAAACCGAGCCGAGCCGCCATTTTGAATCCTCATTCACGGCTGTAATGCAAATTGCTTTCTCTTCGGTTTACAAGTGCACTTCCATGGCAGGAAAACAACTACATTTTGCCGCCTATGTAGTCCCCTATTTATACAAATAGGAGTCATTCAGGATTCAGCCATGTTTTTACTCGGCGTTAGCAAGTTAGGTTTTTAGCTTTCTCCTGAAATGTTTTATTTTATTTCTTCTTCCTCAGGGCAGTAAAACTCGCTTTCGCTGTGAACACTGTCGTTATCGCTATCCATGCTGTAAAATTAATGCTATTCTCCTGAGAAATGCGAAAATAAATGTTGACAAAAAATACTGCTATGTTTGTTGTTGTGAACGAGCGAGTCGCCAGAGGTCCGTAACCGGGGTCCGTAGCGTAGGATACAGAGCCGCTCGCCAGCCAATCAGAGCGCAGGATTTGGACTGCGAAAAAAATAAAACTAATTCTGGGCCAAAAGGATTGTAAAATAACTGCTAATGCAGGCCAGGCTAAAGTCAGCCACTTCTCTCTAATCATAATCAGAAGAACAAAGAAAAAAACCCTATCAAACACATTATATTAACAAACCAGTGGTGTGTCAGAGACTCCGGCTGATGTTCAACAGTGGAATCTGGGCACCGTGTAGAATAATTCAGTTTCAAAGAGCCGGAGTTCGCCGACAGCTTCGCCCGATTGTTCGGGCACCGAGTCGTCATTCCCGGCCGCAGGTGGAGCTCGCGATGCCGGGAGGGATCTGATGAAATCCTCGGCCTTATCCGGGCAGCTTTGCCGGCAGCTTTGCCTTTCAGCGTGGCGGGTAGAGCAGGAAGAACTCCGCTCCTTTTGCTCGGGCCATATTCATAGCTTGGGAGAAAGCTGAGCGCCGCTTGATGGTGAAGCCGCTGTAGTCGGGTGAAAAGCGACCCGTCCGTCCGTTCACTATGAGCGGGGATTTCTTGGCGGTGCGAGGAATCAGCTGGCGCGTTGTGTAGCGGAGCGGATTAAAGATTAGGGTGCGAGGAGCGGATTTGTTTCTCTTGTTGTTATCCCTCTTGTCTTTACAGCAAGGCCTGCCTCAGATTTCTTGCTCGAATCGGACATGGCGTATTTACAATCAGTAGTACCGTCAAATAAGAAAAATAATAGTTGTCACAACGGGAAATAAAAGTAAAAATGGCAACGCCGGGTTGAGCGGATTCGACCGAAGCTGCCATCTTGTCCAGCTGATCACGTGACTCCCCCACATTTTTCGTTACATCTGTAACTGTAATTCATTTAAAGACAAATCAAGCCTGCTTTCACAGTGAAGATCAACTTTTATTGTGTATTTAAATGCTTTACCTTTAACATAAAGCCTGATGTCTCTGTGTTCCCTCTCAGTTCTGCACCTGTAGTCTCCCTCATCCTCTTCTCTCAGGTCAGATAGGAGCAGAGACAGATTAGCAGGAGAAATGTTATTAAACAGCTGAAATCTGCCACGGTAGTGCTCATCATTTAACATTTCTGTCAGACGTCCTGTTCTGTGGGTCTCCCAGGTGAATTTCTGAGGTTTGGTGTTGAGGTCAGAGCAGGAGCAGGGTAACAGCACTGAACCACCTCTGTGTCGTGTGATTTCTCCCGGATTATTATCACCAGAGAGAGCACAGCCTACAGAAACAAACACACAAAAACTCAGAATCTACTGAATACAGTATGAAGTACAGCATTTCAAACAAGAACACCCGTCAGGCTGTGGAAGTCAGTTGTGATTAAATATCTATTATTATTATTATTATTATTATTATTGCAGATCTGTGGCTACCACCAGTGACTCGACCTCCCTGAGGTTTTATCCAAAATCTCAGAATAACCCCACTTCAAAACAGTCCGATGAATTGTCATCCCAATTCAGGCCATTCAATCAAATGAATGAGAGAGCTGCAGGCTTCCTCAAATGTATTTGAGAAGATAATTTATTGATTTAATAATTCATTGATTTCACTGTAGCCATAAAAGGTAAAAACAAGTTAAGAGAGCACACGGACTCCAGTATGAGGGCGCTAACAAATAGGTCTTGGAAGGCAACAGTGCAACAATGGCCTGTACACAGTGTTCATCCCACCAGATAGAAAACCAAGAAAAATTTCCCCAATCATAAACAAACTGTCTTCAAATCTTTGTGGTAACCACACAAACAATCAAATCACAACTCAAATAAAGAGCAATGCTCAAAACAAACCCAAAGAAAACTAAGAGCACAAAGTAAACCCCATGCATTTGCCCCCCTGCCCCAAGCCAATACAGAGATTTTACAGTCATACATACACTCCGCTAGGGGCGGCACTAGAAGTTTTGGGCCCTATGAAAGAATATAATATAACACCCACCCACCCCACAGGTGACAGTATTTAGTTAGAGACCCAGGCTGTAGCTAGTAGATAAACTAGTAGATAAGTATAAACTTAATGTAGACTGGCCTGGCTGTCGCAAACAGGCTTCCAAATTCATCCTTATGTCTCCGTCATGTACTGACTCATTATATGCAGTTAAATTTCTAGGTTGATGAATAACTATTTAATTGATAGAAAATTACTTGGTGTGCTGCAAGAAATCCACGGAGTGTTCTTTCTTTCTGTCTGTCTTTTTTTGGCTGTGCCAATTTAATAGAAAACAGAGTCAATACAATTCAGCAGTGCAGTGAGAAAAACTCTACATTCATCAACTTATTCAAGTCTTTATTTAATAACAGCAAATATAAATGTGAACAATGGCAAAACATCGAAACATACAAAGAGTTCAAATGGTAGAGAATAAATTTCTCAACCTCAAATATTTAATGTTCAACAGCCCCAAATGAGCTAGATAACCACTGTACATACTCTACATACAGTTTTAAAGTCACTTACATATGAGCTTTGTTATGCAACAGAGCAGAACATTTTTGAATACAATAATGAATTTTACATCAAAAAATTGGTCATACCATGCTCCCTGCAAATGCACATATCAAAAACAGAAAAAGTGGATTTCTTTCACATGCCTGTTAAGGTATTCTTAATTTCAACATGGTTCTATTTTATATACAGAGATTATGTTTCTCACCAAGCATCCATTCATCCATTATCCGTAACTGCTTATCCTGTGCAGGGTCGAAGACGAGCTGGAGCCTACCCCAGCTGACTATGGGCAAGAGGTGGGGTACACCCTGGACAAGTCACCAGGTCATCGCAGGGCATCACCAGTAATTAAAATGCTAAAAGACAAATGCTGAACCTTCTTGGTAGAAAAATCATTGATCAAATCTTCTCCTGAGCCATTGTTGATTTCAGATAGCTCTTGATCAGTTTCAGCTTACTAAATACCCTTTCCCCATCAGCAACAGTAACTGGGAGTGTGCAAAAATATCCTAAGGGCAATGCAAATGTCTCCAAAAATGCTCTGGATTTGCAGTTTGTAAATTGCATTTAGGAGAGCAAGGCAGGTGCAGTCAGAGGGGAAAGTGGCAGAAAATATTGAATTAAGATGCCTGATTTCACTCTCAGACTGAGGTGTGAGGTCAATTGTGTACTTAATTATCAGTGGCTGACACACAGAAGCAATAGTACTGTCACTTAACTGCTCAACTTTTAGTATGGCTGCAAATTCTTCAATAATATTTGCTATGGTTTGGAACCGAGTATCCAAGTCACTTATTATCTGGTCCATGGCAGTCAAAAAAACCCAGTGTTTCGAAATGTTGTTTCTGCACTGTCTTCCTGACCTGTTTCTTCTGAGGTCTCATCATGGAACCTCTTCCTCTTCTTCTAACGGCTGAGTTCTTTTCTAAATTGAGGTGGAACCCCCGTTTGATGAGCAATCAATTATAACTCAGAGAGGAAAGAATCCCATCCATTTCTAAGAGCCTGCATCTCATATTTGAGTGCATTTACATTAACTGCCTCCACCTCAAGTGATATTTTCCCTGACTGGAGTATCACATTTCAGTCATCAGTACACTGCAATACTTTCATCCAAATGGTGAGAAGTACAATGGCAACAAACAACAAAGTACTTCTTCAGACCAACAGCTTCAGCTCGAGCCTCACTTGTGAGACTGCATGAGCTGAGTATGGAAACAAGGGCCTCCATGACATCAAGTAATGCCCAGGTCAGACGGCAGGCTGCAACTAGTTTTCAACTACTTTTATCTACCTGTGATAAAAAAAAAAAAAAAATCGATGCATGATGAAGCAGATAATGGCAGAGTGTTGCAGAAGGTCTTTAGTAGAGGCAAGTGGATCATGATCTGTTCGCTTTTTAGCTGTGATTTGCTTTCAATCAGTGCAACTAGCAGGTTGACACATGTAGAGACAGGCCGTCGTGCAATGCTTGAGCGACCAATCGCAGGTTAAAGCAGCTAGTGGCAGCTAGACGCAGGCTGACGCAGGGTAAGACAAGTCTTTAGAGATGGCTGCGATACATCGCAGGTAGACACAGACTGCACCTGCAAATAGTTTACAACAACATGCAAGCAGTCTTATGGCCTTTTATTTTTAAAGGTTTTCTGTGTGCTGCATCAACCTGTGTGTAGCTACATCTGCTTCCGACTGGTTGATTCAGCTTAAAAACTCTGCGTCTTGCAATACGTCTGACCACAATGGAAGGATTTGACGCAAAACGCCTGCATGCGTCTTTCTGCCTTCTGACCTGGGCATAAGTGTTTTGCTACAGGTTTAACGCCATCAATCTGCACATTCCAGTGAGTGCCAGATAGGCTATGCAGAGAGCAGCCTGTAGTATCTTTGTATATAGCCCATCGGTCTGGACTGACACTTACAAATGTGTAAAGGCGATTAATGAAGCCAAAAAATGGTGACACTTCAACACTTGACCCTGCAGCATGCACACCAACAAGATTTAATGTGTGGGAGGCACAAGGTGAAAATGTGGCCAGATTATTTTTAATATTTGCACTTGTACTCCCTTGACTTTCCCTGACATATTTGCACCACTGTCATACCCTGGTCCCCTGCAGTTATTGATGTCTATCCCTAGGTCCTCAAGCACACACACCATCATGCCTGCTTTTTCACTTCCTATTTTTCTGTAGAAATGTTTTAACTCAATGAATCTTCTTTATTAACTTCTTTATTAAAATGGACATATTGTATGAGCACAACATTTTTCTCAGTATGGGAAATATCTGGTGTGGCATCACAAATAATGCCATAGTAGATGGCATCCTCCCTTTCCCTAAGAATCGTTTTAAGGACTCTTTTCCCCACACAATTCAATTAACTCATTTTGGATGTCCAAGCTCAAATAATGAGTTAGTCTGCTTTCTTTTTTTGAAGTCCTCACTTTTTCTAGGTGGTCTTTCAAAAGTGGGTCATAGTGGGACAAGTGTTCTAGTGTGCCCAAGAAATTCCCACTGTGAACATCGCCTAAGTCTTTTCTTTTGCCTCTGAAAGGTAACTTCCTTGATGCCAAGTGCAGAGTAACATGAAGTAGTCTCAGCAAGAGAGCTTTATTTCTTTCGATCTCTGACTGCACCCGTCTTTGCAGCTGATGGTCAGTACCACTTTCAGCCATAACAGAACACTGCAGGTTTTTCCATTTCGAATAGCAGTCCCTGAGTGCCTTGTTATTTTTATGATTTGGAAGTTTATCGTACATGCAGCGCCACTTAACGTCACACATCTTGTACCTGTGGTCACTATTCAGAGTGCTACGAGAAGGCCTTTTTAATCCATGTGAAAAACGAACACAAGGAATGCAAAAATGAGCATTTGCACTGTCACTATGAACTAACCAGTCCCTTTTTACCTTTTCTCTGCCATGCAATGCCTCAAGTAGTCTGGAAATGGCTTTCCCTCTGAATCTTTGGACATTTCTTTGTCTTCCCTTGTTGCCAACTTTCTAACAATAATTGCCCTGTCACTGTCGCTTAACTTTGCTGGCCACAAGCCTGGGTCAACTGACAGCAGATCATCTGGTTCTGAAAGCAGTGTATGTGACTCAGTGCCTGAAATGTCCCTCATCTCAATCTCACATTGTTCCTTGCTCTTCACTGTTTCCTCCTCGTCATCTGTGCTGCTGTCATTACTTGCACTGTCATCCTTAGACTCTTCTTCTATTTGAATATCTCTGGCCTCCTCTCTGGCTGCATCATGACTTGAAGAGGGCCCTGGCTCTAAAGTATCCGTAACCTTAACCATAAGGTACGTAATTCAGAATCGTCATATAATCGTGCTAAAACAGTGTGTTGTGAGAACTATGTGTATGTATGACTAACATTTGGATGGAATGAGCTGCATGCTTGGTTAGTAACATTAGTTGATCAAAAAGGGAAACAGATATCTGAAAAAGGGGACCTTAAAAGTGGCAATGGCATTATCCCCTTTACAATCTAACAACCTTTTTAGCCAGTTTTTATCCATTTCATTTTTGGAATGTCTATATGAACGTTGTCAGCTAAAATTGTACTTGCTTGCTATAGCTAACTGCTCACATGGTTAATGCAGCATAAATACTAAAAATTGGTCTGCATGAGCCTTAACCCCAAAGCCCTTTATTCACAGATTGCACTGTAAATAGATTATCAACAAAATACTGCTCACCTCCTCCTGTTTCAACTGGGAGGAGGGGTTGAGGCAGGGTGACTTAATCCTGAGGCTGCATCTGTGCATGCTGAGAGCAGAACTCATTAGTGAACAAGCTAGTTATTAGCATGCATCTTAACCTAGCTGGCGTACTAGCTGTATAGTGGACCTACAAATTCACTGAGCTCTTTGCAGACCAAAGTTAGAGTTGTCTCATTTTCAGTGGCAATAAAGGTAACCTATGAAATATTTAAGTAAAACGACACTGCATTTTAAATTAAGCTGTTAGCTTGATCATCCAAGCAGTGGTGAAGCCACATGTTAGGTTAATAAGCATGTTAGGTTCATAGCCACCAAAGGAAGATCAGTGAATAAATGTATGGGCTACTTTTCTTCAGAAAAAACTGGGTGACTAATTGTTGGCCCTTTTTCTCTCTCTCAGCTTTCTGCTGCCTCTCTCTACATTTCTTGTAACCCGACTTCTTCATGATGGTGTCAGTCTACTGATGGTTCACCATCAATCCTGTTTCTGCTGTGCACAGCTCATGTTAGTGCTGGATTGGAAAGCAACAAACCTAACGTGGTGTCAGACTCTGGTTCTGCCTACACAAGACTGTACCATCTATTCTATAATTTGGCGGAAAATGGAAAACCAAACCAAAAGGTTGTTGTATTTACTCAATATAAGAGACAAAATTATTCAAAATATTTTTTAATTAAATTAACTTACACATGGTAATAATATTAATATTGTCCTCTAAGGGCCCTCTGTCAATGCTGGGCCCTTGGAATTGTCCTAACACACACACACACACACACACACACACACACACACACACACACACACACACACACACTCCCCACAGTGCCCCTATGTGTGTGTGAGAAGCTGTAAGTCAGGTGTAATGCAGGAGGTGAAGATGGTGGTCACTGACAGAAGAACAGCAGAAAAAGGTGTGAAATTCACACAAGTCTATTTACAGACCAGAAAAGAATGACGTGACATACAAGCTATAGGAAAATAACTTCTTACACTAAGATGTGTTCTTGAAGATACATTCAATAAGATTGAGAGAGCTCTCAAAAATGTACTATAGAAACACTTCATACATACTTCAAAACCAGCTCACTCTACCAGAACACAAAGGTCCTCTCTCCCAACAAGAACGCTTGATCACTTGCAAACAATGACTTTTTGCAGGGAGTAAATCCAAAGTACGAAAAAGAAACTACTGAAATTCCAAAAAAAATATATATATATCAAAAGTATGTACATTTGTGATACATACAGACACACACACACACACATCAACAAATGCTAAAGATATCCTTTAGCTGTATAATACAGTAAAACGTCCTGCACTGAGTTGATTCAGACGAGTATATTGTTCACACATGAACAGGAAATGCACAGTGGAAGTGGTAGATCAGTGGTTAAGGCACACTGAGCTCAGAAGGATGCGATTTTAAAACCCACCATCACCAAGCTGACATTAACCCTTCATCTGCTGAGTTGTATCCTGCTGCTTTGGATAACTGCATCAGGTAAATATACACAAAACACAATTTTGGCTTTCAGTTTAGTTACTTTACTCATGGATCTGGGGAATATCCTGGAAACACTGGATGTAAAATATACAGAAATACACCATGGATGGCACGCGAGAAGGTTGCAGGGAAACACACACACAAATGCAAAAACACATAAAATAATGAATGGAGGCTCGTTATCTTTGGCCCTCCACCTACTCGTGTGGTTTTAGGATTTAGGAATCAAATTAATCCATTTTTTCCCAAAATTTTGATAGTTCTTTTTTTATTGTTTGGTTAGAATTGTTTTGATCAATTTTGTAAACAGTGTGTCAACATGTGAAAAATAAGCTGTAGACAGAGCTTTGTTGGAGGTTGTGTTTGTGCAACAAAAGAATTCATGAATTTTGAAAGCTGAGGTTCTTCAATCGTTTTCATGTCAAAGCAATAAAAAGTAATACACAGTGATGGACATTCAGTCCAAATGGACGACTGTTGTGAGGTTTGAAAATATGAACACAGTCTTGACAAATGAATGTAAGTAATAAAAAAAACCTATAAATAAGGTGTAATGCAGGAAGTGAAGATGGTGGTCACTGACAGAGATACAGCAGAAAAAGGTGTGAAATTCGCACAAGTCTATTTACAGCCAAAAAGTGACATGCTTCATATGAGTTCTTATAGAAGCATTCAAGAAGACAGATGATGAGAGATGTAATTCAGTAAATATGGAAAAACATACAGGGTAAGTACAATAATCTAACTGTAGAATCCTCCTTATTCATTCACCCACCTCTCTTCATCAGGACATTTAGACTGAAGTTAATCAGGAAGAAAAAAGCTGAACAGGTCGATGTGCATGTTTACCTTGTGTATAAAGATTACTGCTGTTTTTGGAAAATTTAACAATAGTACATGCTGGTCTTGAAATTCTGCATTTTCATAACATCACATAAAGCCATCATCAAATGTTTCCACTGAATGTGTTCATCTCTTTTGGCCCAATTAATATTATAACACTTTAGTAAGTAAAGCTATTCTGAATTAAAACTCTAAATGATAAACATTTGACAGTGTAGGGTTTGGTTGTTCAGGAACAGGGCTGAACTACGGCCTACTGCAACCCAGTCTGGACAGAAACCACATTAACTAAACACAAAGCAGATGAACTAAGAACTGGCTAATATTCTCTCTCCTTTCTGTCCTAGAAAATAGAAAATATCTTCACTCACCTGCAGCAACATGAAACACAACAGACACTAGATACAAGCACTTTATCATTACTGATTCTTCTGCACACACAATATAAGTTACAGTGGGGCAAAAAAGTATTTAGTCAGCCACCAATTGTGCAAGTTCTCCCACTTAAAAAGATGAGAGAGGCCTGTAATTTTCATCATAGGTACACTTCAACTATGAGAGACAGAATGGGGGGAAAGAATCCAGGAAATCACATTGTAGGATTTTTAATGAATTAATTGGTAATTTCCTCGGTAAAATAAGTATTTGGTCACCTACAAACAAGCAAGATTTCTGGCTCTCACAGACCTGTAACAACTTCTTTAAGAGGCTCCTCTGTCCTCCACTCGTTACCTGTATTAATGGCACCTGTTTGAACTCGTTATCAGTATAAAAGACACCTGTCCACAACCTCAAACAGTCACACTCCAAACTCCACTATGGCCAAGACCAAAGAGCTGTCAAAGGACACCAGAAACAAAATTGTAGACCTGCACCAGGCTGGGAAGACTGAATCTGCAATAGGTAAGCAGCTTGGTGTGAAGAAATCAACTGTGGGAGCAATTATTAGAAAATGGAAGACATACAAGACCACTGATAATCTCCCTCGATCTGGGGCTCCACGCAAGATCTCACCCCGTGGGGTGAAAATGATCACAAGAATGGTGAGCAAAAATCCCAGAACCACATGGGGGGACCTCGTGAATGACCTGCAGAGAGCTGGGACCAAAGTAACAAAGGCTACCATCAGTAACACACTACGCCGCCAGGGACTCAAATCCTGCAGTGCCAGACGTGTCCCCCTGCTTAAGCCACTACATGTCCAGGCCCATCTGAAGTTTGCTAGAGAGCATTTGGATGATCTAGAAGAGGATTGGGAGAATGTCATAT
The DNA here is from genome assembly GCF_027579695.1 of Neoarius graeffei. Classification (NCBI taxonomy): domain Eukaryota; kingdom Metazoa; phylum Chordata; class Actinopteri; order Siluriformes; family Ariidae; genus Neoarius; species Neoarius graeffei. The sequence continues at coordinate 23,113,030 of NC_083570.1, forward strand.
GGTCAGATGAAACCAAAATAGAACTTTTTGGTAAAAACTTTTGGTAAAAACTCAACTTGTCGTGTTTGGAGGAGAAAGAATGCTGAGTTGCATCCAAAGAACACCATACCTACTGTGAAGCATGGGGGTGGAAACATCATGCTTTGGGGCTGTTTTTCTGCAAAGGGACCAGGACGACTGATCCGTGTAAAGGAAAGAATGAATGGGGCCATGTATCGTGAGATTTTGAGTGAAAACCTCCTTCCATCAGCAAGGGCATTGAAGATGAACCGTGGCTGGGTCTTTCAGCATGACAATGATCCCAAACACACCGCCCGGGCAACAAAGGACTGGCTTCGTAAGAAGCATTTCAAGGTCCTAGAGTGGCCTAGGCAGTCTCCAGATCTCAACCCCATAGAAAATCTTTGGAGGGAGTTGAAAGTCCGTGTTGCCCAGCAACAGCCCCAAAACATCACTGCTCTAGAGGAGCTCTGCATGGAGGAATGGGACAAAATACCAGCAACAGTGTGTGAAAACCTTGTGAAGACTTACAGAAAACGTTTGACCTCTGTCATTGCCAACAAAGGGTATATAACAAAGTATTGAGATGAACTTTTGTTATTGACCAAATACTTATTTTCCACCATAATTTACAAATAAATTCTTTAAAAATCAGACAATGTGATTTTCTGGATTTTTTTTCCCTCATTTTGTCTCTCATAGTTGAAGTGTACCTATGATGAAAATTACAGGCCTCTCTCATCTTTTTAAGTGGGAGAACTTGCACAATTGGTGACTGACTAAATACTTTTTTGCCCCACTGTACATGTGTTAATCTAAATGCAGGGAAACAACGAGTGTTGTTGTTTTTGTTGTTTTGTATCCAAATGAGAGTCGTAGCTTACCCGTCTGCATTCTTGCTTCTTGAAGGCTGATCTTGTGGCAGATTGTTTTGAAACAATCTGACTTTCAGAACTTTGTTCGTTCAGTTCTCCATTCATTCGTTTTTTCCACGCAAGGGTGAGATATTACTGCTGAGGCAAGCATATCCAGCGGAGAAATCGGATGGCTAGTCCACTCATTCTCCATTTTCTCCATACTGAGTACTCCGCGGTGGCACGGTAGTGTAGTGGTTAGCGCTGTCGCCTCACAGCAAGAAGGTCTGGGTTCGAGCCCTGTGGCCGGCGAGGGCCTTTCTGTGCGGAGTTTGCATGTTCTCCCCGTGTCTGTGTGGGTTTCCTCCGGGTGCTCCGGTTTCCCCCACAGTCCAAAGACACGCAGGTTAGGTTAACTGGTGACTCTAAATTGACCGTAGGTGTGAATGTGAGTGTGAATGGTTGTCTGTGTCTATGTGTCAGCCCTTGATGACCTGGCGACTTGTCCAGGGTGTACCCCGCCTTTCGCCCGTAGTCAGCTGGGATAGGCTCCAGCTTGCCTGCGACCCTGTAGAACAGGCTAAAGCGGCTAGAGATAATGAGATGAGATGAGATGAGATGAGATGAGATGAGAGACTTAAAACTATTCCTATGCCATTCTTGAGGTCTCAAGGCATTTATAAACAAAAAGTGAGACCATGGTTCTGCGTATATCCTTTAAAACAGGCCACTCAAAAATTAGAATGTAAATGGTGTCAAACAAAATTGGTAGTATTCCAAATGGCATGGCAAGAGAGCCTCCTCAAACACAGAAAAGCTCTTAGTGCTGCTAGATCAACATATCTCTCCACCCTAACTGAGGATAACAAAAATAATCCTAGATTCTTATTTAATACTGGAGTAAAATTAACAAGGAAAAAGACCACAACAGATACATGCACACCTGCAATATCAATAATGCAATCATGAAGTGTCACAACAACTTCATGATTTTTTTCACTGACAAAATTGACAATATCCAACAAAAAAATCGAACTCCTAATATAAGGCCAGACAATTTAAGTAACCCTGTAGTTAACAATATAACTGTATCAGACTAGCAATTAGAATGTTTTACTCCCCTCAGAGAAATTGAACTAACTTCATTAATTTCCACATCAAAATCTTCAACTTGTATACAAGATCCCTGACTTTCAAGACTCTTCAAACAGATAATACATGAAGCAATTGAACCTCTTCTAAAAATAATCAGTTATTCCCTTAGAATTGGCTATGTACCCAAATCCTTTAAATGAGCGGTTATCAACCCCCTAATTAAAAATCCTGACTTTGACCCCTGTCAGCTGTCCAATGATAGGCCAATATCAAACCTCCCCTTTATCTCCAAGATCCTAGAAAAAGCTGTGGCACAACAGTGATGCTCAAGTCTACATAGGAATAACATCCATGAAATGTATCAGTCAGGATTTCGACCTCATCATCGCACAGATACAGCACTGGTTAAAGAAGTAAATGACCTACTGTTGGCATCTGATCAAGGCTGTGTCTCCCTGCTTGTATTGTTTGACCTTAGTGCACCCTTTGACACCATTGATCATTCCATTCTCCTTGATAGACAAGAAAATGTTGTGGGAATCAAGGGAACAGCCCTCTCCTGGCTCAGGTCTTATGTAACTGATCGCTATCAGTTTGTTGATGTAAATGGTGATTTTTCAATGCATACTAAGGTAAAGTTTGGTGTTCCACAAGGTTCTGCATTAGGCCCACTGCTTTTTTCTTTATATATGCTACCTCTGGGTAATATTATTTGTAAGCATGGGATGAGCTTCCACTGTTATGCTAATGACACACAGTTGTACATTTCTGCAAAGCCAGATGAGAGACACCAGCTTCATAAAACTGAGGAATGTGTAAAGGACATCAGTCACTGGATGCTCATTAACTTCCTTCTACTTAACTCTGACAAGACAGAAGTACTTGTACTTAGCTAGAAGTAGGTTTTTTGATGACGTAGTAACTCTGGGTGGCCTTCCTGTTTCTTCATGTGCAGCAGTAAAAGACCTAAGTGTGATCATTGACTCCAGTCTTTTGTTTGAAACTCATATCAATAACATTATGATGATAGCTTTCTTCCATCTCAGAAATATTGCTAAGATAAGAAATATTATATCACTACATGATGCAGAAAAACTAGTTCATGCTTTTGTTACTTTTAGAATGCCTTACTGTCTGGATGTTCCAATAAATGCATAAACAAGCTTTAGTTAGTTCAAAATACAGTAGCAAGAGTCCTTACTAGAACTAGAAGATATGACCACATCACCCCTATCTTATCCACTTTGCATTGGCTCCAAGTCAAATTTCGTATTGATTATAAAGTACTACTCTTGACCTTGAAAACACTGAATAGTTTTGGCCACAGTACTTGAGGAAACTTCTGGTCCTATATAACCTGCCACGCCTGCTTAGATCAAAAGGTGTGGGCTAGCAGATGGTAAGTCATATAGTGAAGGCTACATCAGGGGGCAGAGACTTTTCTTACAAAGCTCCACAATTATGGAATAGCCTTCCAAGTAGTGTTCAGGAATCAGACACAGTCTCAGTCTTTAAGTATCGGCTGAGAAATATATCACGGGCGACTGCTGTAAGACAACGAGGGAGGCTCAGCCTCCTCTAAAAATGACGAACATCGTGTAGGATGAATTGCGCTAGGCTTATGTTATAGCTGACCTTATAACATTGCTATTTCAGATCCAGAATCATAGAAATATATGTGCTCAACCAACTACACTGCAAAATCATTCCATTATAACTTTCCCCAGTTCGCCTAATGTGTGCGTGAGTTTTTCCCCCTCGTGACAGCGCAATGCAGCCCAGCCTCAGTGGACTTCAATGGCATTTGGGAGCTATGCGCTTTCAATATCAAAATGCAAGACGGTTATTGGACAAATACTGAGAAAATGCCCGCCTACGGACTCCCAGCCTCACAGTGGGAGGGACATGGCAGTTTCCGCAAGGAGACTGGTAATTGGTGAAAGCGGCCGGATATTTTCTTTGATTGACAGCTCGTTTCAAATATAGACAGGCAGCAGTGAATTTCAGTTCAGTCCCATGCGGATTCGCAAGTGCTGTGGTGTATTGTAAGAGCTCAGCTTACATTTCGATTTCATTCATTACATACGGTTTCTACCAGCTTTTTTAGTTTGTATATATTTTCATTGTAAATAAAGTGTAAATATACTGTTGTCAAGTTTGCAATCTTAGTTCCAGAAATTTCATTTATTTGAGTGACTGAACTTGAGGAGGCTAGTCAGCTAGCAAAAAAGCTGCGCACGGATGCCAAGCATTGTTGATTTAATTTTGGCGAAGCCATTTGCCAGTCTTCCTTTCAAGGAAAAAATTAAAATTAAAGTGCAGGGTAGACCAACGCCTCAAACTGACTTGGTGAAAAAGGTAGGGAATAATACTTGTTCCTTTCAGCTCTCCTGGTACGAGAAAGTGAATTGGCTAACAGCAAGTGACCCACATCAACAACAGTAAATAGGCTACTTTAGTAATATGTCATGGATGGACCAAAAATATAGAATCTATTTAAAATGTTTATGCTGAGTATATTATATTGGAATATATATTTCTCTGGATATGAATTAAACACAGCTACAATTTGGAAAACATTTTTAAACAAAAACACAGCCGAGAACATTTCACACTACAGACCTGGATTAAAAGTGAAGGTTAACAAAATTGTCAATAATACATTTCTCAGTCAAAATAAGTAAAATATAGGGAAAGTGTCACTGAATGAAATGTGTGGCACCCAGCTCTATGTTTGGCTCCCCAAGGTCAGTGCTTGTGCCTATTCCAGAACACTCTGCTGGTACTGCTGAGGTTCCTGACAAAGAGCTGCTTTCAATAATGATCAATTTTTAAACATGCCACAATTTTAAAATATAAAATGTTAAAATATACTCCCCCCCCCCAACACCACCATCATGTATATTGGACAGTAGGCTAATGGGCCAAAAGAACCTGTTATTTCACAGTTTGTGACCCTGCCAACAATCAGCCAGATCAGAGGCAAGAGTATGGGCAAAATTGATGTGTTTTTTCTTTTTTCTTTTAAAATCTGGAAATATCGTAACCGACCAGCCTCCCCTGTTTGAAAGACTACCAGATGCCACTGATATATATATAAAAATTTGGTAAATGAGTAGATCTGGAGGGTCCTTAGGCATAGAGTGTTTCAGGAAACTGGGATGTATGGATGCTGTCGCCAGCCCCCCCATACACACACACACACACGCATGTTCACTTGGGTTTGTTGATGGTGGAGTGGCTGATTGCTTTATTTCCCAGGGCTCCCTCATGTCTGTATTACCTTCTGGCTCTCCCCTTTTAGTTATGCTGTCATAGTTAGTCTTGCCAGAGTCCCTGCTTGCACTTAGTGCAAAATGTATACTGTTCTTAACTGTGAGGTAACACTGGGCTACCTTACAACCTGTGTCCCCCCCCCCCCCCCCATCTCTCCCTCTGTCTATCTCTCTGTCTGCCTCATGTCTCATCACATTGCTCCTGTGGAGGATGGCCCCAATGGACAGTTGAAAGTTGCACTTGGAAGATGGCTCTGAACACTTACAGTTTTCCTATGATGGCTGAGGACTACAATTGCCATTATAACTTTAGGACTGCAGTTGTCATGAACAGTTTTGCACTCAAGTCTCCATCAATGAACAGTTGATAATTTTAACAAAACTGAGTTCATGCTTAAACTATATTGAATTTCCTGGTTACACAGTTGTACTTTGTGATGATATAGGGCACAGTTATAAAAGCAAGTTATTAATAATTACGCTATCTGTTATCACCCAATGAGGACGGGTTCCCTTTTGAGTCTGATTCCTCTCGAGGTTTCTTCTTCATGCCATCTGAGGGAGTGTTTCCCTTGCCCCCATTGCCATAGGTTTGCTCATCAGGGATAGATAAATAAATTTATTAGGGATAAAAATAGCACATGTTTAAAGTCTTTAATGTTCTGTAAAGTTGCTTTGCAACAATGTCCATTGTAAAAAAATGCAATACAAATAAAGTTGACTTGTCTTGACTTTACAAGAAGGTATCCTCTGGCAGTTATCTGAATGTTCATAAAACCATACTTGCATACAGGCACATATCGAGCATTCTCACAGTACTTCAGACCCACTGTGAGACACTCAGCATGTCACAATAACCACATGACTGTGGCCAGGGCAGCATGGGGACTGATGGGAGAATAGCAACTTCCACTTTCTCACAGCATCATTTAACCAACATTGTGCCATGCAATGGGTATACTGTGTAATATTCCATGCTCAATGATATACGGTCTTATTTCATTATTTATTGACAGTTGGTAACATTGTATACACACACACACACACACACACTATCTATCTATCTATCTATCTATCTATCTATCTATCTATCTATCTATCTATCTATCTATCTATCTATCTATCTATCTATGAGAAAGAGAGAGGATATTACATGGTGGCATGAAGATACTCTTTGAGGGGTAAATACATTTCACGAATGATGCCACAGTTGTGTGTTCTCATGTTCGAGCCACTGTGATACATTCAGCCTGCCAGAGTGACTACATGACTGTGTCAAGGACAGCATAAGAACTGAACAGCTACTTCCTCTTTCTCACAGTGTCAGTTAACATATGTTGTGGCATGCACAGTAGATTTTATATATATATATATATATATATAAAAGACAGATCCTCACAGAGACACAGTTGGCCCCAGAGGAATAGGTTTATTGTCATTTACAGCCAGGAAGAATACTCCAATGACCAACCAATGTTTGCATGCCATTAAATAGGTCCCTGCACAGGGCTAGTTCTTGCTGAGTGGTTACAGCTAAATAAAGAACTTCATGCTTATTTGTCAAATAAAGATACAAGGTTTCCTAAGCCTGTAACAGCTTGCCCAGACAAAAATAACATTCACACCTATCAGCAATTTCAAGTAGTCCGTTAACTGAACTGCATGTCTTTGGACTGTGGTGGAAACCAGAGGACCCCCATGCAAATACAAGGAGAATGTACAAAGTCCACAAAGAAAGGCCCCCATCAGCCACTGGGCTCAAACCCTGGGCTCTAACCACTGCACCACCGTGTCACCTAACTCATTAATAAAAGGACAAAATTAAATGATTCCCCATACAGCATCATTCTATAATGTGTTATGATGCTTTCCATGTTGACTTCCTTTCGATTATTATGTCAGGTGCGTTTTGTAGATTTTCTCTCACTGTATATTTGAAAGAGTTTGGTTTTAATGTTTCATGTCATTGTAAAATTAATTCTGCTCTATCTATTTATCCAATTCTTCTTCTTCTTATTATTTTTATGATTCTTATCTCATCTCTAGCCGCTTTATCCTGTTCTACAGGGTCGCAGGCAAGCTGGAGCCTATCCCAGCTGACTCCGGGCGAAAGGCGGGGTACACCCTGGACAAGTCGCCAGGTCATCACAGGGCTGACACATAGACACAGACAACCATTCACACTCGCATTCACACCTACGGTCAATTTAGAGTCACCAGTTAACCTAACCTGCGTGTCTTTGGATTGTGGGGGAAACCAGAGCACCCGGAGGAAACCCACGCGGACACGGGGAGGACATGCAAACTCCGCACAGAAAGGCCCTCGCCAGCCACGGGGCTCGAACCCGGACCTTCTTTCTGTGAGACGACAGCGCTAACCACTACACCACCGTGCCGCCCCATTATTATTATTATTATTAATATAAGTAACACTGGTTTTAAACTTGTATTGATCAGTTTTGAAAACAGGATGTAAACGTAAAAAAATTATCTGGAGATACACAGTTCTGCTGAAGGTTGAGTTTGAGTGAAACAAAAAACATTTTGAAACCTGCGGTTCTTCAATCCGTTTTGTGTCTAAAGCAGTGAAAAAGTATCCACAGTTCAGTCCATATAGACTACTGTTGTGCGATTTGTGTGAAGAGTTTTGAAAATGTGAACACATTATTGAGTAATGCATTTAAGTAAATATAAAAAATTGTCACTCAGGCGTAATGCAGATAGTGAAGATGGTGGTCACTGACAGAAGAACAACAGAAAAAGGTGGGAAATTCACACAAGTCTGTTTACAGTCCAGAATAATATGAAGAAGTGACATACAAGATGCAGGAAAATAATTTCTCTTACACTAATATGCATTCTTGAAGATAAATTCAATAATATCGTGACTGTAAGAGTTCTGTAAAATGTACAGTAATTCGAGAAACACTTCATACATGCCTCAAAACCAACTCATTCTACCAGAACACAAGCAAAGGTCCTCTCTCTCAACAAGAACCCTTTATCACTTGCAACCAATGACTTTTTGCAGGAAGTAAATACAAAAAACAGCAACTATAGAAATTCTAAGAAATTATCAAAACTACATACATTTGCTATATGGTACATACAGACACACAGACACAGGACCGGGGCGGAGCTAAAGGGGGCAGGCGGGGCCATTGCCCCTGGGCCTTGGGCCCTCCCCCTAGCCTTACAGGGCCCCACTCTTTGACATTCAGGCCCTCCCAATAAATGTGCCTTATGCGATTTCATTGGAAATTCCTTGAAACCTACAAGTTTTCACATGATTACAGACTCGTTGACCTATATATCTCTCATTTTTGCTACACATTCTTATCATGGTTAAAAAAATAAAATAAAATAAAAAACTCTGTGAAAATCAGGATAGTTGAGGCTTTTCTTGGATTCGAGATAACTGTGAACGCATCCGCTTCTGAACTGGAGGGCCGAATTATTAGCTGCATTGAAGGGAATGGCTTAGATCTCTCCAGATGCTGTGGACAGGGTTATGACAGCACAGCGAATATGAGCGGAATTTATTCTTGTGTTCAAGCGAGAATAGCGGAGCGGGAGCCCCTTGCTTTGTACGTGCACTGTGTGGCTCATTGTCTGAATTTGGTACTGAATGATTCTGTCAAAACTATCCCAGAGATTAGACAGACAGTTTTATTATGTGGTTGCCAACAGTGTTAAGAGATGGGCATTACTTGGCAACTTATTGAGCCCAGAGAGCAGGGACATAACCTTGAAACTCCTCTGCCCAACCTGCTGGTCCTCCCGCTACGATGCGCTTGTTGCGTTAAAGTACAGATATGGAGACGTCACTAAAGCTCTCACAAGTGAGAAAATGAATGAATGAGATGAGGCAGATGCACTTAAAAAGGCCATTACTAAATTTCAGTTCATATTTTTAATCAGCCTTCAGACAAAGATTTTGGAGTGCACTAATGCCATCTCAAAGTTACTGCAGGAGAAGACCATTGATGATCTCAAAGCGTCTGCATTATTGCAGAATGATCTACGAACTCTACAGGAGTACAGGGAGCAGTTTGATGAGGCAAAGGCTTCCACTCTGGCATTAGCTGTGAAATGGGGCAGTCAAACACAATTTATCGCCACCAGGTTGAAAAAAGTGAAGCGCTGCTTTGATCACCTTCGCGAAGACAGTCGGCTTTCCAATACAGAATATTATTTTTGGGTGAATGTGTTCTATGCATGCCTTGATGTAATCATTCAGCAGCTGTCACAAAGGTTTGTCAGTTTAAATTGGACTGCTCATTTGTTTGAGGCTATTCATCCAAATACGCTCCAGCATGCCAAGGACGAGGAGCTATATGAAGTGGCCCGTCGACTGTGTGATCACTATAGTCGGGATATTGACTCCAGCTTTCCTGGTCAACTAGTGTCATATAGGGCTTGTTTCAAGGAGCAGATAGCGAGACACACATCTGTGCTTAGCCTGGCTAGGTTGCTGATAGTAGATCATCCAGCAGTAACTTCTACATTTAGTGAGGTGTGCATGGCCTTCTTGCTTTTTCTCACTCTCCCCGTCTCAGTTGCGACAGCAGAGTGCTCTTTCTCCAAATTAAAATTGATTAAAAATTATCTCAGGAGCGCAATGGGTGAAGAGAGACTCTGTGGATTGGCCATTTTATCAATTGAGAATGAGCAAGCAAGAGCGCTTAACATCCCTCAAATAGTCGACGACTTTGCGGAGCGCAAGGCGCGTCGAATGCCTTTTTAATGACGAATGCAGGTTTCCATGTCAGCTTTGTAGTTGAAGACGTGCTTACACAATGAGGGTGTATCATTCATGATTGCTGGATTTTTGTTGTTGTTGTTTAGTGTCTATTTGAAACATAATAAAAAATGAATGGAAAATACAGGCTATGTAGGCCGAATAAAAAATAATAATAAAATAATAAAAACAAAAAACCAAACTTTGAGCAAGTTCTGTTCTAATATAGCCTGATTATATGCCACAGGCCTTCTGTTTGTTTGCAATTTCGCCATGGCTAGGTCCAAAGGCTATGTTGTGAAAAACTGCTTTTTGTTAGATATAGCCTGAGTCGGCCTATATGCCGCAAGCCTTCGAATTTGTTTGGTTGCAATTTCGCCATGGGGGGCCCTGATTGGGGTTTTGCCCCGAGGCCTTGTATGCAGTTGTTCCGCCACTGCACAGGACATATCACATATCACCAAGTGCGAAAGATGTCCTTTAAATATATAATACAATAGAAAGTCATTGTAGCAGCAGGGCTGTGGTCAAGCGCCAGTTTCTGAATGGAGAGTAAGGTGAGGGAAGGTGAGTGGCCAAATGATCACACCTGTGTAATCAGGTGTGCGTGTGTGTATCCTGCAGTGACAACCAAGGGCTGAGATGGAGGGAGGAAGTTGAGAAGAGGAAAAAACTTCCCTGCGTGCTGTGTTTGTATGTATGTGCGCACATGTGTAAAAGCATGTGTTGACAGCTGAAAAAAATAATTGTCCTGCTATTAACCTGCCTGTCCCAGTGCTCCGCCCCACACCAGAGACTGTTACACTGGTGCCAAAACCCGATAACACTGAAGGGAACCGCCTGTATTGAATTCTCACCCTTCAAGGACCTTGTCCATGCTTTCGCCACTGCCCAGCAAAACCAGCACCAAGTACTGCTCACCCTCTGCCAAGGACAGGAGCAATGCTTTGAAGCCCTGCTGCAGGACGAGCAGCAGGATCATCAGGCATTCCAGAACCTGCTCACATTGGTAGGCACTCATGGTGTCCCTCTCCCTCCCCCTCCTTGTGTTTCTGTGTTTTCCCCCTCCCAGGTGAGTGATCCCTGAACCGTCAGTGCAGAAGTGAAGCCTGGGCTGGTGTGCTGGCACTGTGGAGAACCTGAGCATTTCCAGGATCAGTGCCACGCAATGGAGATGGGGGCAGTGGTTCGGATCCTCAATGCACCAGATACCACCCTCGATTGGGCCAGAGTGGCTCATGGACAAAATCTTCTGTCCTCATACTGCCTATGCCATGGCCTATTTAGACAATATCATTATACCTAGCAATGACTGGCTGCAGCACCTAAAACACCTCATGACCTTTCTAGAGTTGTTGAGGCATGCACAGCTCACGGCTAACCTGAAAAAGTGTGCGACTGGGCAGGTGGAAGTATGATATTTGGGCTTCCACTTGGGTCATGGGCAGATGCGTCCCCAAATTGACAAGGCCGCCGCCATTGGGACCTGCCCATGGCCCAAGGCCAAAAAAAGAGTTCCTGTGGCTGGCTGGAAACTATTGTAGGTTTGTGCCTAACTATTCAGATGTCTCTGGCCTGCTGACTGAGCTCACTAAAAAGGGGACACCAGATATGGTCCAGTGGATGGAGCAGTGCCAACAGGCATTCACTAAGGTAAAGAATGCACTGTGTGGGCAGCCACTTTTACACTCCCCTGACTTCTCTCTCACTTTAATTTTGCAGACAGACATGTCAGACAGAGAGCTGGGGCTGTTCTGTCACAGATGGTGGAGGAGGGGGAGCAACCGGTGCTGTACATAAGTTGTAAGCTCTCTGTGTGGGAGATGAAGTCCAGCACCATTGAGAAGGAGTGTCTGGCCATCTAGTGGGTGGTCCTCACCCTCCGGTACTACCACCCTCTGCTTGGATTACGTCCCACTCCAGTGGCTCTACCATATGAAGGCTGCCAACGTGTGGATCACCTGCTGAAATCTGGCCTTCCTGCCTTTCGAGTTCAAGGTGGTCAACAGGTGAGGGGTGCAGATGGTGGTGGTGGACTCTCTTCCCCGTGGAGGTGGGAGTCTGCTGCAGGTTAGATGGCTCCCCGGCCTGAGTCAGGTGGTAGGGATATGAGGCAGCGGGGGTATGGTCAGGCGCCGGTTTGTGAATAGAGAGCGAGGCCAGGAAGGTGAGTGGCAAAACAATCACACCTGTGTTATCAATGGTGCATGTATGCATGTGTCTTGCACCCAAAGGCTTATATGGAGGGAGGAAGCAGAGAGGAGGACAGAGCTTCCCTAAGTGCCGTGTGTGTGTGTGTGAGAGAGAGAGAGAGAGAGAGAGAGAGAGAGAATGTGTGTGCACGCGCAAATGTATAAAATGTGTGTAAAAGCAAGTGTTGAAACCTCATCTCATCTCATTATCTCTAGCCGCTTTATCCTTCTACAGGGTCGCAGGCAAGCTGGAGCCTATCCCAGCTGACTACGGGCGAAAGGCGGGGTACACCCTGGACAAGTCGCCAGGTCATCACAGGGCTGACATATAGACACAGACAACCATTCACACTCACATTCACACCTACGGTCAATTTAGAGTCACCAGTTAACCTAACCTGCATGTCTTTGGACTGTGGGGGAAACCGGAGCACCCGGAGGAAACCCACGCGGACATGGGGAGAACATGCAAACTCCGCACAGAAAGGCCCTCGCCGGCCCCGGGGCTCGAACCCAGGACCTTCTTGCTGTGAGGCGACAGCGCTAACCACTACACCACCATGCCGCCCGTGTTGAAACCTGAAAAGCTTAAATAAAACCCAGCATCACCAAGCTGACACTTCCCCTTCATCTGCTCAGGTGTATCCTGCTGCTTTGGACAACTGCATCAGGTAAATGTACACAAAACACAATTTTGGCTTTCAGTTCAGTTACTTTAGTAGTGAATCTGGGGAATATCCTGGAAGCACTGGATGCAAAATACACAGAAATACACCCTGGATGGTATGTAGGTTGCAGGGATCCAGCCACCCACCCCCACACACAAAATAATAACTAGAGGCCAGTTATCTTAGGCCCTCCATCTACTGGTGCGGTTTTGGGATTTTGGAATCTATTTCATTTAATCCTTTTTTTTTTTTTTTTTTACAATTTTTTTATTGATTGGTTTAAACTTGTTTTGATTACTTTTGAAAACAGTGTAAACGTGAATAATAAGCTGTAGACACACAGGGCTTTGTTGAAGGTTGTGTTCAAGCAAGAAAATAATTTATGAATTTTGAAAACTTTGGTTATTCAATCATTTTTGTGTCAAGGCAGTAAAAGTGGTACACAGTGATGGACATTCAGTCTACATGGACCATTGTTGTGAGTTTTGAAAACATGAACACAGTTTTGATTAAGGTTGCCACCTGTGTCTGACAAAAATCCTGGACATTTCGACCATCCAATCGACCTTTTTGCTTGTAAGCAACGGCGCCCTTCGCACATCTAACCCAAGACAAAAATCGCCCTTCTACGCTGAAATTGTATTGCTCTAATTAGTAAAAATGACGCTTTTGCTAGTTATTTATTTAGTTAATTGCTTTACATAATATAGCAGGTCTTCATTATTTTGGTTTATTTCCAACAGTTTTTGGTTGTGGACACCTGGGGGCAGTAGTGGGCACAGGTAAAAGGGGAATACATAATTAAGTTCTGTTTGTTTGCTTATGTGGAATAAAAATAAATAATCTAATTTTTCATTGTATCTAAGAATACCTGAATGTAACAATGTAAGGTGTAGTGTCAAACAGCTTACCTGATTGCTTAGAGTGTGGTGTGTGCTTTGCCTGTGCCTCTGTTGCTTGCTGCTCTTGGCTAAACAAATACATAGGAGGACATGTAACTGATATAACTGGGCACATACAGTACATACAGGAGTATGTACTACACCAGGGCTTTTCAAAGTGTGGGGCGCGCCTCCCCTAGGGGGCGCCAGAGTTCTTCGGGGGGGGCGCAACGTGAGGAAAAATAAACCAGAATAAGTTACTATTACGGACACTTAGCGAACTTCAGCTAGCCTTTAAAGCTACAGTGAGTGAGGAGACAGAGTCTGGGCCAAACAAAAAAAGAAGGAAGTCTGACCACGATTATTTAAAGTTTGGATTTTCATGGACTGGATCTGAAGATGCTCCACTGCCACAGTGTGTTGTCTGCCAAGAGGTGCTAGCTAACGATGCTATGAGATGTTTAAAATGTGTAAAACAAGATTTTTTTTTAAAAGCACAGGTGTTTAAAATGTGTAAAAAAAATGATGTTTTAAAAAGCACAGATGTTTTAAATGTGTAAAAAAATGTTTTCAAACAGCACAGATGTTTAAAATGTGTAAAAGAAAAAAATAAAAATGTGTACAACCATTTTTTAAAATAAGAATGGAACATTAAGTATAGCAACAACAAAAATTGTAAGGGGGGCGCTGTTGTTTATTTGCTCTCTGAGGGGGGGCCGACTCTCCCACACTTTGAAAACCCCTGTACTACACTATATCATTTAATTCACTAAAACCTTACCTAATCTTCCATTTATATTTGGTGTTTTTCTTTGCTGCTGCTGTGAGTCCTGGCTGATTTTCAATGAATGTCTTGAACTCAGTACAGGACAACTGAAAGTTTAGCCTGACTTGAAGCTCAGCCTTCACCATTGCAACAGAGAGTCTGTTTCTTTTATCAGTCCAAGCCGGTTCCAGGCTAGCACCAACTCTCTGCTGGGCCAGAGGAAAGAACCGCTTACGTCAGCGGGGGGGACGGAGTTGTTAAGACCAACAACAATAGCAAGACCGCGAAAGATCGCCATTTTTAAGCGCCGAGAAGCAGCAGCTGTACAAACGGGAAGTCATCCATTATTATTATTATTGTTGCTGTTGTTGCTGCTGCTTCTTCCGTGTTGCTTTTGCTTCGACATTCGCACCAAGGTTTATGTAAACGTGGCGCTGTAACTGACGTATACAGCGACGTAAGTGACGTATACAGCGACGTAATGACGTATTCAGCGACGTAATGACGTGGCTCCGCTTAGCACGGCGAGCTACGGAAAAGCAAACTGGTTCTCAGCTGGCTCGCAAGTTGAAATACATATTTTGCCCATCATGTACAAAAAACCGGGACATTCAGTGTCCCGGATTTTTTTTTTTTTTTTCCGGGACAGACCATGAAAATCCGGGACAATCAGGAAAAACCGGGACAGGTGACAACACTAGTTTTGATAAATGTATGGAAGTAATTTAAAAAAAAACCCTATAAATAAGGTGTAATGCAGGAAGTAAAGATGGTGGTCGCTGACAGAGATACAGCAGGAAAAGGCGTGAAGTTCACACAAGTCTATTTACAGCCAAGAAGTGACATGCTTCATATGAGTTCTTATAGAAGCATTCAATAAGACAGATTGTAATTCAGTAAATGTGTAAAAACATACACTGTAAGTATTATAGAGATGTAAAATAATCTGACTGTAGAATCCTCCTCATTCATTTGCCCACCTCTCATCATCATTACATTTAGACTGAAGTTAATCAGGAAGAAAAAAGCTGAACAGGTCAACGTGTGTAAAATTTACTGCTGTTTTTGAACAATTTAACTAGAACTACATGCTGGTCTTGAAATTCTGCATTTTACTAACATTACATAAAGCCATAGTCAAATATTTCCATTGACTGTGTTCATCTCTGTTGGCCCAATTAATATTATAACACTGTAGGACGTAAAGCTGGTGTTAATTAAAACTCTCAATGATAAACATTTTGCAGTGTTGGGTTTGGATGTTCAGGAACAGGGCTGAACTACGGCCGACTGTAAACCCAGTCTGAACAGAAACCACATTAACTAAACACAAAGCAGCTGAACTAAGAACTGGCCAATATTCTCTCTCCTTTCTGTCATAGAAAATAGAAAATATCTTCACTCACCTGCAGCGACATGAAACAGAACAGACACTAGATACAAGCACTTCATCATGACTGATTATTCTGCACACACACCAGTCCCTCAAAGTCAAACACACACTCTGTCACACTGCCTGAGTGTCTCTCTTTCATATAGTTTGGTTTTCAGGAAACCACAACCACCACTATGTCATTTCTCCTTTTGAAAAGCTCTTTCATCACTCTTTCCACAATTCAATTTACCTTTAATATATAGTATTGATACTTATTCAGTTATTTTCTCATTAATAATTTGCTTTCGTACATTTTGTTGTATGTCTCTATGAATAACATTAACAATGTGATCTTGGTCTATTGATGAATTGATCGTATTTTAACTTTAAAATAGCACTGAATGAGGCCATTTCAATGAAATAAAAGTTCATAAATTCATGATTTTGCAGTTTGTCTTATCAGTTTATCTGCACTGTAACCCTCTAATATAACTATTAGTGAGGTTTTTTTAATCCAAAATCATGTTCGGTACACGCAAAACTTTAACTGAAGGGGAGGACTTTCACATGATCCGTGCTTGGCAACAAATTATTTCCGTGACCCGTGATTTGAGCCTGTTTCTCTTCCTGCGATGCGTGATTGAGAATGTTTGTTTGTGGCCCCCAGGGGTGGATCCGGGGGAGGGGTTTAACCCCCCACCCCCCCTTCAGCGACCAGGAGAGGGGGGTGGGGTATAAAAGAGTAAACACAACAGAATGCTTGAAGCAAGCAAAATTATTCAAAATATGCTCAAATTCACTGAATGAACATGTACAGCTTCATTTTCCAGCGTGCTGCCTTCGGGCCGCTTGCTGACGCTTTTTGTAGAAATTATCAGTATCCCCCCACTTTCTTTCCAAATCCAATCCCCGCCCCATCCTGTGAGCCCCTCCACCACATCACCCTGCTAACTTGGCAGGAAAAGGGCATATGCTGGCTGACCTCTATCCCATCATGCTTTGCGGCTCCGGATCACGTCTGTCTTTCAAAACCCGTTGAAGGAGCGACTTCCGGCCTCCCAGTTTTTTTTATTGGTGCGAAGGGAAAGTGTTTGGTTATAATTGGAGAGCTTTGATCGACAGAATCTTTCAAGGTAAGAATGTTACCCTTGCTATTGTTCTCATGCGCCATGTTGTTTGTGGGGGATGATGGGCGCGTGGTGTCGGAGTCTCGCCTCCCAGTGATAACCCTGTTACTGAATGTTAGTGTGGATCCTTGATGGGGAATTTCATTCACTTTTTAAAACTATGGTTTAAAGCTGTGAAGGTTTAACTGCCTCCTGATTTCAATCAAAAGATGACTTTGGTCAGTTATTTAGTACTGTTACAATATAAACTGATAAACATGCATCCTAATATGAATGTTTGGTGAAATTTAAAAACTAAATTGTCCACGTTCTATTTCAAGGGGAGAAATTTAGTGTTTCTCTGAGGTAAAGGCTGCACTGTGTGGGGGGCCACTGTTACACTCCCCTGACTTTTCTCTCCCCTTTATGTTGCAGTCGGATGCGTCGGACAGAGGGCTGGGGGCTGTTCTGTCCCAGAAGGTGGAGGGGGAGGATCGCCCAGTGCTGTACATCAGCAGAAAGCTGTCGGTGCATGAGGGCCGCTACAGCATGATAGAGAAGGAGTGCCTGGCCATCAAGTGGGTGGTCCTCACCCTCCGCTACTACCTGCTGGGACACCCTTTCACCCTCTGTTCCGACCATGCACCCCTCCAGTGGCTCCACCGCATGAAGGATGCCAATGCGCAGATCACCCGTTGGTATCTGGCACTCCAGCCCTTTAACTTCAAGGTGGTCCACAGGCCAGGGACGCAGATGGTCATGGCGGACTTCCTCTCCCGTCAAGGGGGGGGGTTGGCTGCAGGCTGGACAGCTGCCCGGCCTGAGTCGGGTGGTGGGGGTATGTGGCAGTGGGGGCGTGGTCAACCGTCGGTCTGTGAACGGAGGGCGGAGTCAGGGAAGGTAGGTGGCAGAATCACTGCACCTGATGTCAGCTAACCTGCATTTGTGTGTCTTCCCCAGTGACCATGCCCTATAAAAGGAGAGAGCAAGCAGAGGAAGGGAGCTCTCTCCCCAACCAGACGACTTGTGTGTGTGCGTGCATGCATGTTTATTTTATTATTTTTTATTTATTTATTTTGAGGATAACCCCTTGAGATGTGGCATCTCATTTTCAAGGGGGTCCTAATGACAATACAAAAAAAGAAAAACAGGACTTGAATACGGCGGCACGGTGGTGTAGTGGTTAGCGCTGTCGCCTCACAGCAAGAAGGTCCTG
This sequence comes from Neoarius graeffei, assembly GCF_027579695.1. Classification (NCBI taxonomy): domain Eukaryota; kingdom Metazoa; phylum Chordata; class Actinopteri; order Siluriformes; family Ariidae; genus Neoarius; species Neoarius graeffei. Next base: position 23,131,199 of record NC_083570.1, read on the forward strand.
GGTTCGAGCCCCGGGGCCGGCGAGGGCCTTTCTGTGTGGAGTTTGCATGTTCTCCCCGTGTCCGCGTGGGTTTCCTCCGGGTGCTCCGGTTTCCCCCACAGTCCAAAGACATGCAGGTTAGGTTAACTGGTGACTCTAAATTGACCGTAGGTGTGAATGTGAGTGTGAATGGTTGTCTGTGTCTATGTGTCAGCCCTGTGATGACCTGGCGACTTGTCCAGGGTGTACCCCGCCTTTCGCCCATAGTCAGCTGGGATAGGCTCCAGCTTGCCTGCGACCCTGTAGAAGGATAAAGCGGCTAGAGATAATGAGAATGAGATGAGATGAGGACTTGAATACACACACTAAACATACACAATAGACATATACACATAAACACACTCACACACCAACGTTGCTCTCCAAACTACCCCACTACCCCCACCCAGCATACTACAATAATGTCATTTATATACGGTATCATACAGTATCAGCACAACTAATCCAAGAAAGAGAGGAAAAACAAAAACAAACAAACAAAAACATTCAGAAACAGGAGCAGGATGTTTGAAAATGAGTGATTAGAGATGATCTGAAAATATGAAAGGAAGAAATGGACCTGAGTATTGAAGGAAGACTGTTCCAGTCTGATGGTGCTTTAAACTTAAATGCACGACGACCAATTTCTTTGCGAATTCTAGGTGTAACTAGAAACAAATGGTCAATGTGCCATAAACTGTAATGACAGCTTAGAGGAGTTAATAACTGTTTCAAGTAAGGAGGAGCCTTTAAGTGAATACATTTGAAAATTAGGGTTGACCAATGGAGCTGCCTTCTGGTCTTGGGAGCTGGCCAGTCCAAAGTTTCATACATCACACAGTGATGTGTCCTATACGGACATCTAAGTACAAATCTACAAAGACTGTTATATAGTACATTGAAAGGGCGAAGATGTGTTTCAAAGGTGTTGCCATAGACAACATCCGCATAATCAAATATTGGAAGAATTAACTGGGTTACAATTCTTTTCCGGACTTCTTGTGAAAAGCAGTCTACTGAACGATAAAGAGATTTTAAACAACCGGTTATTTTTTTGGAGATTGCATTAATATGGGGTTTGAAGCATAGCTGAGAGTCAAGCCAGACACCTAAGTATTTAAACTCCTCCACTCTTTCAAGTAATGTTCCATCAAGAAGAGTGATTGATTGATTAGTCAATGACAGAGAGCCAGGTCGAGTACAAAAAAGCATACTGTATGATTTTTCCTTATTCAGGAGAAGCTTATTTGAAAGAAACCACTGTTGCACTTTGTTGAAGTCTGATTGGAGAGAATGCTGAATTTGAGAAATACTGGCACCGGAAGAGTACAATACAGTGTCATCGGCATTTCAATGAATTTGACTATCAGAGCATATTTGAGGCAGATCATTAATAAAAATTGAAAACAAAATTTGTGGCTGGGAGAGTGTAAAGTCACTGAAAAGTGCAAAAATAAAGAGTTTTGGAAACTCAGTTCTGGCCTGCTGTACTTCTGTGCTCCACCCACCCGCTCAAAGTTCTACAACTACTTATTGGGGTATTTGGAATGTTTCATAAAGCTGTTCCACACTATTTCGGTTTGTTTTACTGTTGCATGCATTTATTATGCAATCTATAGAAAAATTCACTTGGGTGGAATTTCTTTTTATCTCTTGGGAATATCATTTATCTCCAAGGTTTGCATATTACATTCATTAAAAACAAACAGTAAAATCTTACCATTAACTTAATTAATTCCATTTGTTCTGCAAGATATTAATTGCTTTGCAAATTTGTCTCAGATACAGAGGACCTTGAAGAGCTGTTCAGGCCGAGGAGTACAGATCCACGGCAAAACACCAGATCAGACAGTGAGTTCTATTCTTACTTACAAAAGAGACATGCTAGCGTACACATTTTATGAAAAGATAGAAACACTACTTAAATAAATGACTTACATTTGTGATCTGTCAGTCTGAATATCTGTGTAGTGACATCCAGTACTAATAATATTACTTGTTGATGTGTGATATTTTATCATAAAATCCAACCATTTTTTAAATTTATGTCTTTAATTCATAAATGCATAATGCTCACTTGTTTTTATGTGGCCCATTACACTAACCATTTCCTTTTTATGTGTTTTTATAGATTATCAGAGAAAGATTCTGATTAAGACAGTAGTGAGACCAGCTGTGATGTATGGATTGGAGACCGTACCCTTAACGAAGAGACAGGAGGCAAAGTTGGAGGTGGCAGAGTTGAGGATGTTAAGGTTTGCGACAGGAGTGACGAGGTTGGACGGGATAAGGAACGAGCACATCAGAGGGACAGCACATGTGGAGAGCTTGGGAATTAAGCTAAGAGAGATGAGACTGAGATGGTATGGGCACATCCTGAGAAGAGATGCTGATCATGTTGGAAGGAGAATGTTGAGGATGGAGCTGCCAGGCAAACGAAAACGAGGAAGGCCAAAGAGGAGATACATGGATGTGCTGAGAGAGGACATGAAAGTGGCAGGTGTGGTAGAGAAGGATGCGGAAGACAGGGAGCAATGGAGACGAAAGATCCGCTGTGGCGACCCCTAATCGGGAGCAGCCAAAAGAAGAAGAAGAATCAGAGAGAGGTTCTGATGCGCCTAGATGAAATTGTGCAGAATTATCTGTAGGTACTTACCTCTTGCAAATATTTTATGTGTACATACATTACTTAATCTGACCATATAATGGTGAGCAAGGATTTCCCAATTTATCATTAATTATAATTATATTTGCAGGCTCGCGCTGCTGTGGCTGCAACAACTAAGGAGACAACTACTGTACCATCCCACCATTCATCTGATTCGGAAACCAGAGACAGCTGTTATGCCTCAGTCACAACCGGCCGTACGTGCTCCTATGGCCGGTCTATGTGCAAAAAACACAAGAAACGCACAGAAGGCGCGCGTGAAACGCACGGAGGGCGCGCGTGTGACATGCTGATTTTCGAGCCGCAGACTTCTTTGTCATGTCAAACAAACTCTACGGGTGCTTTTCAGGTTGCAAGACAAACTTACGGCCAACGTGCGTCTTTCTCCACGAACAAAAAAAACGCAGCAATTTGGGAAACGCCAAAAATCGCACAGCCAAAAAATCATACGTCCGGTTGTGACCTAGGCTTTAGCTCTTTCACTACTAGATTTTTCTATTATTGAATACTGGTTCACCATTAAATATTTTCTAGAGCCAGAACAAAAATAATGGTTGGCATGTGTGTAAATATTGCAGTCAGTCTCTGTAGATTTTAATGTCATTTTAGTGTAATGTAATATCTGACCAGCGGCCATCATAAAAGTGCAGAATAATACCTTTAAGTTCCTTTGCATATTCATGATTACATTTGATTCAGGTAATGCATGTATTAATCTTCTATTTCATCCTGTGAAACTACAACACATGACCTGTTATATTACTACAGCACATGACCTGTTATGATTGTCATATATATAAAACTGTGTGTACTCGTACACTTGACAATCATAACAAGTCATGTGTTGTAGTTATATAACAGGTCATGTGTTGTAGTTATATAAAATTTATTTATTTGTTCACATTTCTGACCTAGCCTGGCTGATGCAGCTTTTTTTTTTTTTTTTTTTTAAATAAATGCACCGACTATGCAAAATATTGTTGCTTCTTCCATGTTTTCTACATAATATTACTCTGGTTTTGTAAGGTAGTAGAAAGGATGTGAAAATGTAAGGTGATGAGAATGTGCCCATATGAGTGTAAAAGTCCCCATAGGGTAGTGGGAAGGTGGTGGGTACGTAATTTCTCTACGTAACTTTACTAAGTAGTAAAAACGTTGCTGGTTCCAGAATTTTACGTAGTAACTACGTAAAAACACTACGTAACATCTACCAAACCACTACGTTGTAAGTACGTAGTTACTACGTAAAATTGTTACATGGGAGACTACTACAGGTTTTGGACCCTGACAAAGTGTTTTTTTCCATCGTATTTTAACCCTCTGGGGTCGAGAGCTTCCTTTAAACCTAGCTGGTGCATTAGCTGTACAGTAGACCGACAAATTCACTGAGCTCTTTGCAGACCAAAGTTACATTCATTACGGGTCTCATTTTCAGTGACAGTAAAGATAACCTATGAAATATTGAAGTAAAACGACACTGCATTGTAAATTAAGTTGTTAGTTTGATCATCCAAGCAGTGGTTAAGCCACAATAATAATCTTCTCTAGCATTAACATTCGTATGTGAGGTTAATAGCCACCAAAGGAAGGTCAGCGAATAAATGTATAGTCTACCTTTCTTCAGAAAAAAAAACTGAGTGACTGTCGGACCTTTTTCTCCCTTTCAGCTTTCTGCTGCCTCTCTTTACATTTCTTGTAAACTAACTTCTAACTTTCTAACTTCTTCATGATCTCTTCTTCATGATGATGTCAATCTACTGATGGTTTACCATCAATCCTGTTTCTACTGTGTGCAGCTAACATTAGTGCTGGACTGGAAAGCAACAAACCTAACATGGTGTCACGATCTGGCTCCGCCTACACAAGACTGCACCATGTAATGAATAGGCAGAGGAGTGAAATATAAAGACTATCTAGTCTAATAATTTTGTGAAAAATGGAAAACCAAAAGATTGTTGTATTTACCCAATATAAGAGACATTTTTTTTTTCATTAAATTAACTTACACATGTAATAATATTAATATTGTCCTCTGAGGGCAATAGATAGTTTTCACATGACGTCACAGAGTAGGGGATTCCCTGGTGGCGGCCATCTTGGGGGGCTAGCTTACCGTACGGGTCACTGAGCACACATTGTAACGCGCGAGTTACATTTATTTATATATTATTTACATTTATAGTTACATTATTACTATTTAAAGCTAGCAATGGTGCACACCTGTTGTATTCACGCTGTCGTAATAGGTCAGATGATGACATCAAGCGGAGCTTTTATGGAATTCCCACTGTATGGGAGCACGAAGGCGAGCAAACAAAGAAACTCAGCATACAAAGGAGAAATCTATGGCTTGCAAGAATCAACCGCAAGGATTATCAGCCTTCCAAACACAGCAAAGTCTGCTCCGATCATTTTATAAGTGGTAAGTTGTTTAAATAGGAAGTATAAGGATGAGAAAAAAACAGTGAATCGGAAAGCTGCGCAGCTTCGCACAAATGTGCGCAGCTTTCCGATTTAAATCAATTCCGATTTAAATCAACTCGATATTATACACACACATATATTTACATGCAGTGTTGAGAGCTCTAAAATTCCAATGTTTACATACCTTGGCTGTAATTAGGACACAACTGTCACTTGTTTTTATATGGTGGACTTCACGGACCCAGCCACAGACAAAATAATTGTATGACTCCAGCGACTTGTATGCTCTGAGGTCGTCAAGTGTGTAGGCGCTTTTAGTATTCACGAAATAGTTCACAATATCAGGGTACGATATGGATGCCAGCCCTGCATAGTCACTTGAAAATGCATCTTTGTCCACTTCGTAGGGGTCAATTCCCCCAATCAAGGCCAGTTTGGCTGCATACCGTTGTCGTGAGATGTTGTCCAATGTGTCCATATACTTCCGTTTGTTTGATTTTGCTGACATTGATCTTTATTTTAGAAAACTGACTATATAACTTAATAAATTCGTCCGAGATAACGTAGCCGATAGTGGCGATGGTCCGTTTTGTTTGCCCCCCAAGATGGCGGCTGGGGGGGCGTTCCCCGGAATGCCGTGACGTCAGTGAAAACTATCTATACTTCTATACTAACTATCTAGGCTATATGGCGCCACTCTGTTCATTGCCATGTGTTCCCCACTCCCTGCGATATCTACCCCATCACCTTCTGTGTCCGAAGAGTGAGTAGTGAATGCTTCCTTCAGAGACAATACTTCTCTTAAGCAATAAAAAACACAACATGCTTACATTTGTAGTTTCAATCAGGTTAACACTTAGACATCATGGCCAGATATCAAAAGCCAAATTTTATTCTGCCAAGTAAGTGGTGATACACAGTGATATTGGAATCATATGTACTAACATTGCTGATCTCACAGTAATATTTGGCCAATAATTCAAAATGACATTTAGGGATGCTATTGTACTCCAGAAGAGTATCGCATTTCACTGCTACAGTGTACTAGATCCTGTGCTGTATTTTATTTAGTTTACTGCATTTGTAACCTGAAACAAAGAATTATAAATCTGTGTTATGCTAATGTTGGTGATACAGAGAAAAATCTCTAGATGTTATTCAGAATGTTTAGGTTTTGGCATCAGAATATATGTGCATGAGAAATAACGTCAGTGTATAATTCCTATTTCGGTATATCTCTATCAAGGAGTTATAGTCTAATTAATATTCACTTTATTCCTTATTTTCACACAGAGTGTATATCAATGTTTTTTTCTCAACAAAACAGACATTTGGACAATGCTGACGTAATTCATTGCCTGCGGTCGAGTGTGAGGCAGAGGGCTCTCACCAGCAATCAAGTTACTGTCCTCCGTGGAGAGGAATTTGACTGTGCAGAGAGAGCCTTTCGCCTTTTGAGAGTGTGCATATTGAGAGAAGGCATATTTGAACAAAGGAGTTGTGTCCAGAACAGTATGCTTAGGAGCAATCCTGAAGGGGCTGCACGCAGAGCCATGTACTCAAGACTGCACCGGCGGACATATACAGTGGAAGGGCCACATTCCTTGTCACATCTGGATGGCAGCCACAAGCTCCTTGCTCCTGCAAAGCTCCTGTGTCCTCAACAACTAGAAGGTAGGGGTTGAATGTCTTGTTCAGTTATTAAATGAATAATTAATTAATTAAGAATTAATCTGTAATTAATTACAAATTAGCAAAAGCATAACCAAGACAGTACTTTCCCCGGGGCATTAAGTCTTGCATTAAGAGTTGAGTGATTTCTTACATGAAAGCAGTGTATCTAATGTGATCAAATGATTTTAAGATATTAGATATATGGGCGGCACAGTGGTGTAGTGGTTAGCGCTGTCGCCTCACAGCAAGAAGGTCCTGGGTTCGAGCCCCGGGGCCGGCGAGGGCCTTTCTGTGTGGAGTTTGCATGTTCTCCCCGTGTCCGCGTGGGTTTCCTCCGGGTGCTCCGGTTTCCCCCACAGTCCAAAGACATGCAGGTTAGGTTAACTGGTGACTCTAAATTGACCGTAGGTGTGAATGTGAGTGTGAATGGTTGTCTGTGTCTATGTGTCAGCCCTGTGATGACCTGGCGACTTGTCCAGGGTGTACCCCGCCTTTCGCCCGTGGTCAGCTGGGATGGGCTCCAGCTTGCCTGCGACCCTGTAGAAGGATAAAGCGGCTAGGGATAATGAGATGAGATGAGATATTAGATATACTGCAAGTTAATTTTTTAACTTCGTTTCTTCTTCTTTTGGCTGCTCCCGATTAGGGGTCGCCACAGTGGATCTTTCGTCTCCATTGCTCCGTCTTCTGCATCCTTCTCTACCACACCTGACACTTTCATGTCCTCTCTCACCACATCCATGTATCTCCTCTTTGGCCTTCCTCGTTTTCGTGTGCCTGGCAGCTCCATCCTCGACATTCTCCTTCCAACATGCTCTGCATCTCTTCTCAGGATGTGCCCATACCATTTTTTATTTTTATTTACTTTATATTCATCCCAAATGTATTTTAACCAGTAATGTGTATCAGGCACTTTAATCCCTCTCCAAAGGGGTGACAAAAATGTAGGACATGACAGCAACATAACAAAAGTCATGAATATCCTATGTAAAATGACACTTAATTCACACAGCCAAAGCTATGGTATACATCTCTTCTGTTTTCATTACAAGATTGAACAGTAGTGATGAGGATGTGGAGTCTAAAGCACTGCCTGCTCCATCTCCAGCCAGGGTGAAAACAGCCAAAGACCAAGGACAGCTTCTCGCATCACCTCTCATTTCACCACCGAGAGGGGGTCAGTGGCTTCCAGCTCCTTCAGCAACCAACATCACTAGCAGCTGGAGGGAATCCGTGGTCCTCAGCTCCTGCTACAGACATCATCATAGCACCTGGAGCGAGACCATGGACCTTCAGCCCTCACACAGAACATCACAGAGGGAGTCTGTCATCTCCAGCCCCTGATACACAAAACATCAAGCACCTGGAGTGAGTCTGGTCTCTAGCCCCTGCTATACACCATGCAGTGACTGGACTACTTGAGTGTGGATGGCTGAAACCACTTCTTTTTGTGCACACACACACACACACAGCACCTGAAAGCAGTTATAGTCCGGGGGGGAATTATTTATTGTGATTAAATTTGAAAAACGTGTCTCGTCTCTTGTGTGTCTGATCATTATAAGGCATTGTTGACAGTTTTACATGACTAATAATTACCACAGTTTGATATTTTAGCATGTTCACAATGCACAGAAATGCCTGTCGTAACACAAGCAGAATTTGTTTTAAGTTAGAAATAATGCAGCAGTAACCTATTACATTTTCGGCAGTGGAAGGCTTTATGGACGAAACTTAAGGGAAGCAGCCCCTGCTCACTCAGGATTCTGATGTTGGGTCAAGTGTGTGCAAAGTGTAGGTTATTTTATTGTCTGTGTCAAGCTCTATGCAGCCCGATTCATTAGCATGTGGTATTCTACACTCACATTCATTCGTATTGTATATAACCACACCTCTGAGTGTTCAGGCCAAAACAGTGACGTGGCTGTAATCAAGCTGTATTCACTGTGTATTTATTTATTTATTTATTTGGTGTGGAAGATCTTAAACATAGAATCAACTTGGCTGCAGAACACTGAACTTTGAAAAACCCTGCAGAATGATACACAAAGCTGCCTTCGCTTCATATAAGGCGTAAGGGTGTTATCAAATGGGCTCTCTAACAAATATTAATACATAGGGGTTACATAAGAGTATATTGATTTTTTTAAATTATTTTTCCTTTTTTTAATGTCAATAGAAAATACGAGGCTTTAGAAATATACTCCAGCATACATGTACATGAAAATACCATCAGGGAAAATATGTAATTAACCATACACAATTTCTGTTGTGGGGCGGCACGGTGGTGTAGTGGTTAGCGCTGTCGCCTCACAGCAAGAGGGTCGGAGTTCAATCCCCGTGGCCGGCGAGGGCCTTTCTGTGCGGAGTTTGCATGTTCTCCCCGTGTCCGCGTGGGTTTCCTCCGGGTGCTCCGGTTTCCCCCACAGTCCAAAGACATGCAGGTTAGGCTAATTGGTGACTCTAAATTGACCGTAGGTGTGAATGTGAGTGTGAATGGTTGTCTGTGTCTATGTGTCAGCCCTGTGATGACCTGGTGACTTGTCCAGGGTGTACCCCGCCTTTCGCCCGTAGTCAGCTGGGATAGGCTCCAGCTTACCTGCGACCCTGTAGAACAGGATAAAGCAGCTAGAGATAATGAGATGGGATGAGAATTTCTATTGTGATTGTAAAAATGGTCATGACTTTCAGGGGGTGAACAGTTATACTTGACTTGTAGTTCTGCTATAATTATTATACGTAGTTGTCGCCTATTTATGCTCTGAAAAGACATTGTTCTGAATGTATTTTATGCTACATTCAAAACTGCAATTTACAAGCCTGGTCTGTTGGTTCTGTGCGTATGAACAAGAATGCCACACAGGATATAAGGGTCATTAGGCAGCTGGTGAAATAACGACAGAATACAATAAGACTAAAGACACAAGGTTGATTCAAACCAGGACCATAACCTGAGGCACAAGGCTAAAGCAGCACTGGAGTGGTTTTCTAAATGTTCAAAAAATACTTGACTGTAAATTATGCTAGAATTATTATATGTAGGTCTAGTCGTAGCCTTTAAGTTAAAGAAAAAACATGGTTTAGAATATATTTTAGATTAAATCCTGTAATGGCCCTTTTCCACTACCCTTTTTCAGCTCACTTCAGCCCGACACAGCTCGCGTTTCGACTACCTCAGAGCGGCGCGACTGGGCTCGCTTCAGGCTTACTCAGTACCCAAAACTCGCACGGTTTTGGAGTAGGGCTGAAGTGAGCCAAACCGAGCCGAGTGGGGCTAGGGGCGTGAGGAGACACTCCCCTGTGCACTGATTGGTGAGGAGGAGTGTCCTCACATGCCCACACATGCCCTGTGAGCACACTGGGATCTGTAAAGACCGTAAACCCGGAAGAATAATAATTACGAATTACGAGAATTTCTGAAGCCTTATGCGCCTCGCCTCATCTATACGCTCTTGCCAGTATCTGTTGGCATTATCAGTGACAACAAGCCACAGCACCAAGACCAGCAACACTAACGACTCCATGTCCTCCATGTTTATTGTTTACTATCCGGGTCGTGAGACTACCGCTTAAAAGGTCACTGATGTCACTGTTTGCGCCGCCTAACGACATCACGTGACATCCACCCACTTTCGCTAACTCCACCCAATGTGTCCACCCACTTCCAGCCAGCACGGTTCAGCGCGGTTGTAGTCGAAATGCAACTCCAACAGCCCCACTCAGCTCGACTCAGCCCAACTCAGCACGGCACAGCTCAGCCCAACTCAGCCGCGTTGGTAGTGGAAAAGCGGCATAATTTACAAGCCAAGTCTGCTGGCTGTGTGTGTTTGAGCAAGAATGCCACACCAGTAGGTGGTGCTAAAGCTCCATGGTCCAATCAGGTTTCCTCACAAGGACAGAATGCAAATACACAGGTTCATGGAGCCCCAGTTTGTTTGTTTTCCACAGTGTGCCAGCACAAACTGACATGTTAACTCATCATTTAAATTGCGTGGTAACACGTAATCTTGTTAACATAACACTATAATTGGTTTTGGCTACAATGGCCTTCCATACACAAAAGCAGTAACTGGAAAAGACGCGGTCTTTTGTAAATTATATAGATGCCTTCCTTTCTCCTCTGTATTCCATCTCTCCTGCCACATTTTGTTGATGTTGTCTTTAATTATTACTTTAATTTCTGCCTTGCTTAATGGGACTTCTAACTCAACCTCATTTGCCTTGATGGCCTCTTTGGCCATTTTATCCACTTTCTCATTACCCTCATCCCCCTTATGAGCTGGAACCCATGTGAACTGAATAAAAGTTTTATGTTGATTTATCTTAAATACGAGATGGTTAATTTCATCTAAGAGATTTTGTCGGCATGTAGATTTTCCACTCTGGATACTATTTAAGGAAGACATAGAATCTGAGCAAATAACTGCTTTACTAGGCTTCACCTCCTCCACCCACTGCAGGGCCAGTATAATAGCCATCATTTCTGCTGAAAAAATTGACAAGTGATCTGACGTCCTTTTCCCAATACTTATATTGTAGCTGGGGATGAATACTGCTGCTCCTGTCTTACCAGTTTCATCTTTAGAAGCATCTGTATATATCTGTGTCGTGTCATCATACATTACTTCTAAATACTGCTGTACATTCTGGTTTGCTTAGTTTTCAAATTTACAATAGGGAAATAAAATAACCAAGGGGGAATGATTGACCTTGTAATTGTTTTGCAAAGAGGAATGTCACTGATCCCCAATTGATCTGCCTGCTGATTACCATCCCACCCAAAACTGCGTACGGGTCGACCATACTCCCAGCATTCCCTTAGTACCTGTTTGGTTGGGTGATTGTCTTCATGACCCTGTAGGTTTAGCCAATATGATACTGATAATTTCAATCGCCTGAGGTCCAGTGGCATCTCCCCTACTTCCACCTGAAGTGCTGGGACTGGAGAGGTCCTGAAGGCACCACAGCATATACGGAGGGCTTTGGCTTGTATCTTGTTTAGCTCTAACAAGGAAGTCTTGGCTGCTGAACTATATGCTATACATCCATAATCCAACACTGGTCGGATTAGGGCACTATAAATTCTTTTCAAGGATGTGCTTGATGCCCCCCAGTCATTCCCTGCTAAGCATTTCAGAATATTAATTCCCTTTTTACATTTGTCTATAACCTTTTGAATATGATTTTTAAAAGAAAGTTTGTTATCGAACCATACACCAAGGTATCTTAAATTATCCGTTTGCTTGAGTGGCTGCCCATACAACCTGAGGTCCACTGTAGGGTTAACCCTTTTTTTTTGAGAAACATATAACTTGTGTCTTTTCAACAGATAAATGAAAACCCCACCCATGTGACCATCATTCAACCTCGTTTATAGCTATTTGCATTCTGTTCCTTAGACTATCAGAATTTCGGCCTCTCACCCACAGTGCTCCATCATCTGCATAAAGTGCTCTACTGATTCTGGAATCAATATTGTTAAAAACATCATTAATCATTATATTAAATAGAATTGGGCTGCAGACCCTACCCTGTGCAGTACCATTTTCTATAGCGTAGATTTTTGAATGGCTCGCTCCAACTCTTACCTCTATGGTTCTATTCCTTAAAAAATCTCTAATCCAATCGAACATTTTGCCTTCTATTCCCATTTTATTCAATTTAAGTAAAAGACCCTCTTTCCAGAGCATATCATATGCTTTTTCAATATCAAAGAATGTTGCCAAGACTGACTCCTTATTTGCTTGAGCTTTCCTAATTTCATTTTCTAGGCATATTATTGGATCCATAGTAGTACGGCCATTTCTAAACCCACTTTGATGTGGAGAGAAAAGACTTCTTTTTTCAATCTCATATACTAACCTCTTAGTTATCATCCTTTCCATTAACTTACAATGATTAGATGTTAGTGCTATAGGCCTATAGCTTTTGACCTCTGCTTTATTCTTACCTGGTTTAGCTATAGGTACCACTACTGAATTTTTCCAGCTAGAGGGCAGCTTACCTTGCTCCCAAATTTTATTATATAACTTTAAAATTACACTTTTAGCCACATCAGATAATTGTTCAATCATTTTGTAACAAATTCTATCTTTACCTGGAGACGTATTTTTAACACCCACTAATGCTCTTTTCAGTTCAAATAATGTAAAATTATCATCAAGTGCGCCCTCACTTATATCTTTCTTTCCTAATACGTTTCCATTATCTTCAATCATTTTTGTTCTCCATAATAACTCTTCATTTGTTAAGTTTTTAGAGCTATGCACTTTAACAAAGGCCCTAGCAAGCATCTCTGCTTTTTCATCATTATTTACTGCTTCACCATCACTATCTTTAATTACTGGTAAAGAGAAATCCCTTCTTATTCCTCCCATCTTTCTGATCATTCCCCATATCTCGGAGACCTTGACTTCTGATCCAATATTATTACAGAAACTCCTCCAGTAATTCCTCTTAGTTTCCCTTATTACTCTTTTAACTTGAGACTGTGCCTTTTTATATAGTATTAAATTGTTGAAGGAATGATTAGATTTCACCATTCTAAATGCTTTATTTCTGGCTTTGACCGCTTTTTTACATTCATCTGACCACCATGGCACCATTTTTTTTCCCTTATCCCAGAAGACTCACCCAGAACCTCCTCTGCTGACTCATATAATATATTTGTGATTATGGAATTTACTAATTCAACATCATCACTTAAGTTTGACATATTCTCCATAAGTTTGCCACTTGCCTTCATGCTATATAGATAGTTTTCACATGACGTCACAGAGTCGGGGATTCCCTGGTGGCAGCCATCTTGGAGGGCAAGCTTACTGTACGGGTCACTGAGCACACATTGTAGCGCGCGAGTTACATTCATTTATATATTATTTACATTTATTTAAAGCTAGCAATGGTGCAAACTTGTTGTATTCACGGCTGTCGTAATAGGTCAGATGATGAAGTCAAGCGGAGCTTTTATGGAATTCCCACTGTACGGGAGCACGAAGGCGAGCAAACAAACAAATTCAGCATACAAAGGAGAAATCTATGGCTTGCGAGAATCAACCGCAAGGATTATCAGCCTTCCAAACACAGCAAAGTCTGCTCCGATCATTTTATAAGTGGTAAGTTGTTTAAATAAACAATCAATTGTGTTTAAGTTTGTTTTTGGAAACCAAAACATCATGTGAATAATAATAATTAATAATAATAATTTACATTGTAATGTACACTTAATATCGCTCGTTTGTCACGTTTCTATTTGAAACTTGTCACTTCACTCACGCAAGGGTCATTTTTGAAAAACATTTTAGGTCTATTCTGTAGTCCTGAGCGGTGTGCAGGACTGCGCAAATGTGCGCAGCTTCCCGATTTAAACTGTTTTTTTCTCATCCTTATACTTCCTGTTTCATGGACTGTAACGGATTTGCTTATTTAGTAAATTTAATGCAGAATTTACTTTGAAATTATAATCAGACACTCCAACGACCCCCCTAAAACAAAAAATCGGATCTGCGCGATTCAGGCGGCATCTGCCAAAAGGCGCACTGTGAATATATAAAGTTGTATATATCAGACAGCCTTTAAAGTTTGATGAAGTGAGTTCCAGGCTTTGGAGCAGGCTTTGGCAGTTTCACGCTTTGGCAGCCCTGCATAGTCACTTGAAAATGCATCTTTGTCCACTTCGTAGGGGTCAATTCCCCCAATCAAGGCCAGTTTGGTTGCATACCAACGTATATAGATATGTATCTATATACTTCTGTTTGCTTGATTTTGCCGACATTGATCTTTATTTTAGAAAACTGACTATATAACTTCATAAATTCGTCCGAGATAATGTAGCCAGTAGTGGTGATGGTCCGTTTTGTTTGCCCTCCAAGATGGCGGCTGGGGGGCGTTCCCCGGAATGCCGTGATGTCAGTAAAAACTATCTATAGCCCCCAATTAGCCTCTCTCATTTTCCATCTTGGGTACCAGTTTTCTTCCAAATTAACATTCTGCTCTTGTGTCTTGGTCCAAATTGGGTAATGATCACTTCCTAATGGGTTATTGTTAAGAACTTCCCACTGACTTACTCCTGCTAATCATTCTGAAAGTAAGGTAAGGTCAAGTGCTGATTCTGTTCCATGTACTAGATCAAACCTAGTGCCTGTTCCATCATTTAAACAGACTAGATTGTGGTCATCCATAAACTCCTCAACAGTACTCCCATTATCATCTGTTCTTTTGCTTCCCCATAATGTGTTATAAGCATTGAAGTCTCCACAGAAAATATTTCTACAATTTCCCTCCACACAAAAACTATCTAAAAAATCTCTTCTAATCTTTTGACAAGGGTTATAGAAGTTAATTATTTTAAACTTAGTTCTACCCACCCATACTTCCACTGATATTACTTCAATTTCTTCATTTATATTTTGTGCTTTGTAATTAAGTCCCTGTTGAATAAATGTGGCTACTCCCCCACCTGTTCCTAGGCTTCTATCTTTGCGTACTGCTACATATCCATAGATTATAAAGTCAAGTGATGGCTTTAACCATGTTTCTTGGATACAAATGATATTAGGTTTAACCTGCTGTTCTTCAATAAAATGTTTAAATTCTTGCCCATTCGCAATTAAACTCCTGGCATTCCACTGTAATATGGACAGTACCATTATAAAACACCACCACATGACTGCTGACATTCAGACACTCTGGTTGCTAATACTGCATTTACAGACTCAACGGATAATTCCCCTATATCCAGGTACTTTTCTGCTGCTCTTGTGATAATCTTTATTCTCTGTTCTGCTATCTGTCTGAGCTGAGCAATTGATAACTTCCACTATGAAGGCAACAAACTTTTTCTTCTCCACAATCAAGGTGTCTTCAGAAACTTTATAATTCAAAGATTGTGCAGCTCTTTGAGTAGGAGGTTGAGACACAGGTTGAGACACAGGTTGAGACACAGACACTGCTTTAGCATCAGATTGTACTTTGCTATCTATCTTTTTGATTGCATCAGCATAGGTAAGCTTCTCCTTCACCCTTATGTTTTGAATCTGTACTGCTCTTTTATGGGTCTCACATCCTTTATAAGCAGCGCTATGCTCCCCTCCACAGTTACAACACTTTATTTTAGTTCCTACAGCACACTTGCCATATTCATGTTCCCCCCCACACTTGGCACACCTGGCTTTAGCCCTACAGGCTGCAGCAATATGCCCAAACCTTTGGCATTTAAAGCACCTTGTTGGTGGAGGAATGTATGCTCGTACTGCATAACTGACATACCCAATCTTAACTCTTTCCGGTAATCGCTCTTCGTCCAGAGCTATCATAACTGACAAACTAGGACTTGTAACTCCATCTCTTGTAATAGGCAAACGTTTCACCTTGGTTACTTTAACCCCTTTCATGTTAACTCGGATCTGTTCCTCTGTCAACTCAGTAGATACTCCAGATATCACACCCATACACTTCCCCTTTTCCTCCCACACTTGCGGCTTTATCGCTTTCCCCAATAGTGTTATACACTTCATTAACCCCTGCTGCTGGTCTCTATCTCTACACACAATCATCAAATTGCCATCTCTTAAAGTTTTGACTGTTTGTACTTCACCTACTAACTTGTATACTGCCTCACTAACTTTTAAAGGATTTAAAGTACACGGGGATTGTTATCTAAGGATAACTTTAATTTCATTTATTTTACCTTCCTCTCTCCTCGCTTCATCGGGTTCTATTTCTTTCCTTTTCTTACTTCCTCGATTGACCCTCTGCCATTCTCCTGAGTATATATTTCTCTCATTGTAGTCGCTTGACGCTAGATCACCACCTTCATCTGCCTCCTCAATCCCCTCCATCTCACTCACTTCCTGCAAATCCCGGATCACACCTCCAGCCCCCCCAAAAATCCACTCAGCCGAAATCTCGAAAATTTAAATTGGAAGAAGTTCTGTTCAATCACTGTTGAAGCAAGAACCTCTCCCCGTTCTTTCACCACGAAACCCACGCGTCCGCTCCCGACAGGCTCTCACTCTCAGCCTCCCCAGCTCATCTCCACTGGGTAGGTGTAGAGTTATAGAGGGATTTCACTGACGTCACCCGAAACCGGAAGTAAACAGACCTTGCGCCATATTGGAAGACCAACAAACTTGTGATTAGGGGGAAATAACGGCAGCGGTATGTGAACCCACGAGAATAAAGTGGAGTGGCAAACGACTTAAACAAGCAAATCTGAGCTGTTTTATTTATGATTTATTGGCCCAACAGTAGACTTGAAACAAACCCGTGTGAGACTTGGCAAAAAACTGTGGATATAATGGATAAGTCTGTGAATGATCTGTGGACACTTTGAGGTAAGCAAACGCAAGAAATTCAGATTTAAAACATGCTAAATTGGCCCCAAGTTGATAACTGTATGAGGAGCAAGCCTCCCAGACTTCTACAATTTAATAATAATAATAATTATTATTATTATTATTATTATTTAGGATGGTTTGGGGCTTGCTCTCCCTCCTATTATATAAATAAATAAGTTATAAATAAGTTGTTGTGTAGACATATATCACAAATACATATGTATAATTTGGATAAATTAACCTAAATTATGGATACCTTAATAGTAACAAAAAGTATTAATTTTTCAACTGAAAATATATATTATTAAAAGATAAATATCAACAAGATTACCTTGGCCATAACTATGTGTAGGTTATTCTTAACAGCAGCTGTAATATCACGAACCAAGCCACTAACAACATAATTGTAAGCCTGTAGCCCTTTGTAGGCCTTCAAGTCATCAGCAGTGTAGGCACTGGGTGTAAACAACAAATAGTTTACAATGTCTGGGTAGCAAACAGATGGCAGAATTGGTGTCAGGTCCTCCTTATGTTTCTATTCTCCCTTGCCCCGAGTCTAATCATATGGGTCAAACCCATCAATCACAGCCAGTTTCTCCACATACCGTGCCCTTTCTGCAGCTGGTAATGTACTCACATAACCAGAATTATCAGCCATCGTGTCACTTCACTCTCGCGCGTACTTTGTTTTATATTGTGAGTATGTAGTATGTACTTGGTCTTCCAATATGGCGCCCTAACAAAATCTCGCAGTCCGGTGACGTCATGCGGTAGCCCTTTATAAGCAGTGAGAATTAGATAATACAGTGCCACACTATGATGAACGTTTTTGAACGTATGATGAATGTTTTTATTTTTGTTATCTGTTTTTTTCTTCTTTTATCGCAAATACTTCTCTTCAAAAGGAACTAATGAAGAGTAAAATAAAACATTTTTTTTTTATTTTCACAGTGATATGCACTTTATTTTTCATCCCTTGGTTTTCTCATCTAATATGGAAGTTATGGATGTCAGTGGCTGTGACAAGACGTGTTATGCTCTGCAATAAAAAAAAAAAAAACACATTGGTACAAAGCAAGCCCATTCACTTTTTTATGCTGATAAGAGAATTACATGGTTTTTCATGTGACAAAAATGTGCGATTAAATTGCGATTAATCGCGAGTTAACTATGACAGTCGCAACATTAATTGCGATTAAATATTTTAATCGCTTGACAGCACTAATATATATATATATATATATATATATATATATATATATATATATATTTTTTTTTTTTTTTCCCCTTTTGTGGCTTGATATGTCCTCTTCTGCTGCTATCCACTGTGCTGCTGAAAACAAACAAAGGTCTTCTTATCTTATTACAATGTAAGCTTGTTATATTGTCACTATCAGTATTTTGGGCATTGCTTGTGGCAGTTTTATGCAAAGCATCAATCTATCCTTCAAAGTATATGAGGTTCGAACAGTTGTCAAGGAGTATAAAACACATAACAGAACAAACCCAAACAATTCCCTGTTTACTTTTAAGGGAGAACATAGAACTTCCAATTCTCTAGGTGGCTGTCCATCATAAATGATCATTGCAGCCTGCCTCCGGTGTTTTAAGGGCTGAGAGATACAGCTATCACTCTCAGGGAGTATTGCACCCAGTGTAAATAGAGCTAACCACAAAGGTATTATTACCTTAGGGGAAAGCCTTTGCCTTGTAAAACAGGCTATTTGTGAGCCACCTATGTTTCAGTCTCTCACCACACAACCCACTGTATATGAATTTAAATATAACTAAAATATTAAGTTTTACCAACAACTCCATATTTTACTCAAACCAAAGCATATTCAGCAGCTAAACATTCATTTTTTTGTGCACTACACACTGTAAACTTTAAATGGGTGCATGATTCTTTACCTAAATGGTTTACTCATCATCATCTTTCATGAGTGATCTCAAGTCTGCTCCTGAAAGTGACATCATGGTCTGTTTCTTTTGCTGGTCTTGTCTGTATCCTTGTACTTGCCATCTGTCTCTTACCAGCTCTCTCTGTAGCCTCTCTCACTTGTCGATTTGGACATTAATCCCCAGCTCTTTCAGTGTTGGAACTGCATCCACCAGCGTTTCGAACACCTTCTCTCCTGTGTCTGTAGTCATCTTGAGTTGTGCTGGATAGGGGCACCTGGTGTGTATCCCTTTTCCCTTCAGTTGTTTAATGACCTGGTGCACCTGTCCCCTCTTCTTTTGCAGATCTGACTTCCTCGAGGCGTGGGAAAAATTGCGCCGTTAGCCCATGGAAAGCGTATATCTGATGCACGTGATCTGTGTGTGTTCAGTGAGTGTGAAGGGTGTGAGACTTGCATTTTACCACTTTCCTGCCTTCCGAGTACAGGCCGCACTTGTGAAGCGTGTGTGATGCATGTGATTAGCACGTTACAATCAATCATAACTTGCGTCTGATGCAAGCCACGAGTGGGTATAAAACCAGCTTGTCTGCAGCACTCTGCATCTGTCTTTCGACTGAAGAACATTGGATATTTTGTGGGAAAAATTAAAAAAAATTCAGTTTAAAGTGTAAAAAATGGGACCCAAGAAGAAGCGAGCAAAAGTGAAGTAACCCAGCCTGAAACAGCGGAGGAGGAGGAGGAGGAAGAATTTGATGATGATGATGTAGCAGCACCAGCAAGCCCTGCACGGACGGGGAGAAGTATGCCTTCAACCCGGCAGAAGGCACAGCACCCCGCCAGAGGTATTTTCACAGGTAAATACACATGCTTTAAACATTCATTTCAGTACCTACTGTATATGCTTATGTAATTAATATTATATATGCTGATTTTCATGTATGTTTCAGCCAACGACACCCAGAAGTGAGGGCATTGCAATCCCATCATCGCTATCAGGCCATTGTGCCATGCTCAGTGATAAGGACAAGGACATCCCGACACCCCGTCCCACCACTCAGCAGGAGTAGGAGCAGAGCAGCAGCTCAGAGTCAAAGTGTGTTTCAGTGCTCAAACTATTGGGCTATTCAGTTGGGATTTTTTACAATGTAATAAAATGTGTTATTCCCTTATACTCATATTTTATTATTTGATGTTTGCATGGTAATGTTTGCATATACTCAAATAAAAACAGCAAATGAGGTGGTCTTCTTCCTTTCTACAATGCTACACGCTACATGACCGGTTCCTTGGTTCCTCCATATATACCCAGAGTCTTGCCCCTCATGTCGCGTGCAGGTCACGTGCGCTGCGTGCAGGTCGTGTGCACTGCGTGCACACCACACATAGGGGTAGAAAGTGAGATGTACTTCTGTCTTGGGGGCCGCACAAATAGAATACTTGTGTAGTACTTCTGAGGCACGTCACTAATACAGTGACTGTGCATCACTCATGCATCTTACTGTCATTGCAAAAAGCCCCTACTAGCCGCGCTGCTGACTTGGTTCAGGTGTACAAAAGGAATACGGGTCCCGTACGTAGTGTATGCGTTCTTGATTTGTCGCAAGACCCGTAGAATTTGCATGTGCAGGACCAAAAGTCTCCACAGGCAGTCTGCAAACTTCTACGGCACTGAACACACGTACGGTAAGTGTCATGCAAGTCTCAAGCATGGTTTTGCCAAATTCTTTACCGTAGACCACCCGTAACAGCACATACAGCGGGTTGTGAGTGAGGCTTTACTCTCTAAACTCAGAATAGAACGAAATTAACTATTTTGAGGAAAATACTTTTAACTCTGGAAAATTGCTCAGTCATTTTTCCTGTGTATGCACTACAGTGCACACATATCAACTGATCTGCTCATAAATAGAAGAAATATTTACACTTACTCGATTTGATCTTTGGCTGGATCGAGTCGAAGTAAAAAAAAAAAAATGGCACCATTCATCATCAGTGTCGCAGTTCTCAAGGTTGAACTGAATCACTGTCCTGAATCATGAACTGAATCATGAATTGATTCGCTGTCCTGAAATTGAATTACTGTCCTGAATCATAAAATGAATCATGAATTGAATCGCTGTATTGAATCATCCGAAGCGCATAAAATCCGCATGCCATCTTGCAACAAGATTTACCTCCAAATAGCCCAAACTATGTCAGGCAAATTTTATCCTGTTTATGGTGGGTGTTCCTGAGAGAAACCAAGTGAAACTGAAACAGTAAAAGTGATTATCATGCCGTTACCATATGAATAGTCTTTTATGAATGCATAATTGCACGCTCTGTGCTCCAACGCTGGTGTGACTGAGGAAGGTGACAAGTTTTATGTTTCATCTAATTTAGGTAATTTAAAAACTATAATATTATTTGGCAGTGGGCACAAAGGAAAGCATAATGTTTCTGTCAATATGTTTATCATGCCTGTATGATTAAAAAAAACAACAAAAAAAACACCTCATGAAGATATTTATCTCAATACATGACCTACTCATTCTAAACCTGCTGAG
This sequence comes from Neoarius graeffei, assembly GCF_027579695.1. Taxonomy (NCBI): domain Eukaryota; kingdom Metazoa; phylum Chordata; class Actinopteri; order Siluriformes; family Ariidae; genus Neoarius; species Neoarius graeffei. Next base: position 23,152,767 of record NC_083570.1, read on the forward strand.
TTTCGCTGGTGAAGTTCTCGGCCCCAGAGGGTTAACCATGAAGTCCAGAAAGCGTATGATGATTGAGCGGGGGGGAGTGGTTGGGTCTCTTGGTTTAGCCATCTGGGATCTGTAAGCCATCGCTATCTTCATATCTAGTTCAGGTGATACTTTCAAAGTCTGTTTCAAAAGCTTGTTCACAAACTCCTGAGTATACTTACCCTCACTGCCTTCAGGTATTTGATAAATCCTGATATTGTTGCACCTGAGTCTATTTTTGAAATCCTCATATTTTGCTGACATCTTTGCATCTCTTTTTACAAGTTATTGGAGCCCCATTTCATGTCTCAGACTCCTGCTGTATATTTTGCTAATTTCTGCCTCCATTTCCTTCATTCTTCCTCCTGTTTTTTCAATCCACTCATTTACCTGGGATATGGATGTTTTGAGTTTATTCATTGGTGACTGAGTGGCATTATGTGCTTGTTGATTCTCTCTCCTCAGATCTTTTAGCTCCTTCAAAAATGCTGAGTCCTCTTATTTGTCTCCTCACTGGCATGGGCAGAGCTAGCTTGATTAGCTTACGCCGCTAGTGTTGACATACATGTCAACCTTTGGTCAATCAAACCTGTATAACCAACCTCCAAAATCTTTATTTCCCTTATAAAATCCTTATAAGATGCAAATTAAAATACTTTACCTAAAATTTGAATGATAATTAACAATGATATATCCCAGTTACTTTTTATTCAATATTAACAATAAACCTTCAGAATGAATACAAAGCTCCAATGTTTGACAAAAACACAAAGTGTCACTCTAATGTTCTGAATTGTACTCCATGACAGCTTTTTTAGCACTCTGCACCAATACCTCACTAGGCTGCATGTCACAGCAAGTGTCTGTGTTGATCTTACACTGCAGTAGGCCAGGTCAGTGTGTCTGCATTCAGGTTCTTTCTGCTCTCTGTGTGTATCTTCCTGATTTGAGAGAAAACTCTCTCACAGTCAGCATTACTGTGGGGTAAACAGAGCACTGCCTAACTTGAACTAAAACGCCCACTACTTTATGTTTTCTGTCTTTTCTTCCTTCTTCATTTTTGGAGGCTGCCGGTTGGATTATGCCATTGAAAAGGTCCTTCCATTCAGGGAGAAACCTACCGCTGTATTGTGTTTCGAATTTCTTTGCCGGAGTGCCCATTCAGAATCTTTTCAGTCGCTATTGAAAGTCGCTCAGGTGGAAATACGCTTTTCAAACAAAATGTTACTTCACGGTTGGCGGGATTCTCACAATGCGGTGTGCGCATGATCAAAAGTGGAATGAAGTCTCGCTACCACGAGATAATGCACAATTTCATAAGACTCTTTACTGGCTGTCTGTGCTTTCTGTGGTGTACAGTACGTTTGTAAATGTTATGCGCTCTTTTATCATCGTGGGAATTGATTATAGCTCTAAATAAATATTGAAGTTTTTTTAAAGAATCTGTATAACTTTATTTGTACGCCTGTATACTATGTTTATTGAATCAAATCCGTATAAAATACGGACATTCCGTATAGGTTGACATGTATGTGTTGACTCTTTTCTTTTCTTGAATCAGTTTTTGATGCACTTTTGATGGTTCTTCCAGATGAGCTCATTTTAAATTTCTCACTGTAGCACATTTGTTTCACACTGCTGAATAATTCTGCAGTTGTTGGAAAATTTTCTCTGTGGTTCTGTGGAGCAGGAGACAAAGGCCCAATCCCAATTCTAATTTCTACCCCTCCCCCTCCCCCTTCCCCTTGGCCCTTCCCCTTGAAACTGAGCTACAAGGGATAGGGCTTGAAATTCAACCCTTACGTATTGGGATAGCCCTTCAACGATCGCATACGTCATCGCGTACCTCCGTCAGCGTTTACGTTAGCAAAACGCGACCAAATGCGTCATTGGCTGCGACCAGCCGCTACAGTCAGAGCCAGAGGCAGAACCAGAAATCTCTGCTGGCAGGGTGTGATTTGTTAACTAACACCACTGAATGGGATATCTTTGGCGCTTCGTGCACCACATCTGACAGAATGAGGTGTCAGAACACTCATGTAAACAATAAAAGCGAGAATAACAGAACAAAACGTACGCAGTCAAGCAACCGAAAATAATACTCACTCCCAAAGCTTTTTAGCAGCAGCTTGGATTTCAGAAATCGCTGCTCATTCTCAGCTCGAAAGCGAATCAAGCGGCGTGTTTCCTCTGGATAACAACTTAAAACACGTAAATAATGGAGAAAATACATTTATGACAATCTTTCGCCGTGGGAACCGCCATCTTTCTGAAATCCGCATGAAATCTCGCTGAAATCCGCATGGCATTGTGGGAAATCACTCAAACCCCTTCGTTCGGAGTCAGCTCCAGGAAAATCTCCGTTTGGAGGGGTACAGAAGCCCTACCCCTTCCCCTACCCCTCCGCGTTAACTGGGATTGGGATACCCCTACCCCTTCAAGTGAACGCGCAAAATGGAGGGGAAGGGCCAAGGGGTTGGTCCAAGGGGTGAAATGGGATTCGGCCTTAAGCTGCTTCCTCATGCATCACACAACCGTAAGTCCCCCCGATGTATATTTTTAGATTATTTAACCTGTGGGAAATAACTAGAGTGTCTTAAATATGTGTTTGTGAAAATCACTGGAAACCTACAACTAATTTTTTTCCTCCAAAAAACATCCCTTTTAATGTTGTCCTATATTGTTTGTGTGAAAAATGATGATAGATATGTCTCTGTTAACTCTGTTAACAACAGACATTGTCACAAAGCAGCTTTACAGAAAATTAAATACTTTAAACATGAGCTAATTTTATCCCTTACTTATCCCCATTGAGCAAGCCTGTGGTGATGGTGGCAAGGAAAAAAACTCCCTCAAACAACATGAGGAAGAAACCTCCAGAGGAACCAGACTCAGAAGGGAACCCATCCTCATTTGGGTGATAACAGACAGCATGATTATAAATAACTTACTTCTATAACTGTGTCCTATATAGTCACAAAGTATAACTGTGAAACAAGGAAAATCATTAAATCATGGAAACTTGAGTGTAAAACTGTTCATAACAACTGCAGTCCTAAAGTTAGCAAGTCAAGTGTCATCCTCAGGCATAAATGTATTACTGCAGGGCTTTTCAAACTGTGGGGCGCACCTCCCCTAGGGGGCGCCAGAGTTCTTCGGGGGGCGCAACGTGAGGAAAAATAAACCAGAATAAGTTACTATTGCGGACATTTAGCGAACTTCAGCTAGCCTTTGCCAGAGACAAAATGGATCGATTTTTAGTACCTAAAGCTACAGTGAGTGAGGAGACAGAGTCTGGGCCAAGCAAAAAAAGAAGGAAGTATGACCACGATTATTTAAAGTTTGGATTTTCATGGACTGGATCTGAAGATGCTCCACTGCCACAGTGTGTTGTCTGCCAAGAGGTGCTAGCTAACGATGCTATGAGACCATGGCAACTCCGGTGTCATATTGAGACCAAACACCCAAGTTTGGTGACCAAGCTCCGGGAGTTTTTTGACAGATGTTTAAAATGTGTTAAAAAGAGGTTTTAAAAAAAGCACAGATGTTTAAAATGTATAAAAAAGAGATGTTTTAAAAAAGCTCAAACATTTTAAATGTGTAAAAAAAAGATGTTTTCAAAAAGCACAGATGTTTAAAATGTGTAAAAGAAAAAAATAAAAATGTGTACAACAACCATTTTTTTAAATACGAATGGAACATTAAGTATAGCAACAACAAAAATTGTGTGGGGGGGGGTTTGACTCTCCCACACTTTGAAAACCCCTGCTTTAGATTACTAAGTGTGTTGGATTTCCATATTTTTCTAAATGATTTTTTCCACTTCTACTTTTAGACATTTTAATCAAGTTCATTGAATAACTGATTTCAATTTTCATAAATTCTCATGATATTAATCCTAATTAGTGTGTCTACATGGACTATAGTTATGCACTGACGGGATATGAAATGGTTAATTGAGGAGTATTCATGACCTCTCTGTTTATGCTCCTCCTCCACCTCTCTCTCTCTCATTCACACACACACACATTCACAGTGAGGAAGTGACTTCTCATTTCAGAGAAAACAAAACGGATCTCTCTCTCTCTCTCTCTCTCTCTCTCTCTCTCAGTGTGAGAGTTCAGGAAAATGGCTGAGGCCAGTATTTCAGTAGCTCAGGACCAGTTCATCTGTCCAGTGTGTCTGGATCTCCTGAAGGATCCGGTGACTATCCCCTGTGGTCACAGTTTCTGTGAGGCGTGTATTAATGGCTGCTGGGATCAGGAGGCTCAGAAGGGCGTCTACAGCTGTCCTCAGTGCAGAGGCACTTTTACTACAAGACCTGTTCTACACAGAAACAACATGCTAGCTGAAGTGGTGGAGAAACTGAAGAAGACTGAAATCCAAGCTACTTCTCCTGTTCACTGTTTTGCTGGATCTGGAGATGTGGAGTGTGATTTCTGCACCAGGAGAAAACACAAAGCCATCAAGTCCTGTCTGATTTGTCTGACATCATTTTGTGAAATTCATCTGAAACCTCATCTAGAAGTTCCTGCTTTGAAAAAACACACCTTAATTGAAGCCTCAGTAAAACTACAAGAGAAGATCTGTTCTGAACATAACAAGCTGATTGAGATCTACTGTCGTACTGATCAAGTATATATTTGCTCTTTGTGTTTGTTGGAGAAACATAAAGACCACGATGCTGTTTCAGCTGCAGCAGAAAGAGCTGAGAAACAGGTGAGAACTAGAAATCTTTCCAGAATTAAACCATCTTAATTATAGTTTCCCATCTAGAAACAGGTGCTTTAGTCAGTTACTAGTAGTTACTGCCCGTGAATCTGATTTCCTCTGAATGGTGCTGTTCCCAGGGGCTAAATCGCTCCCTGCATCTCCTCAGTGACATAGACTCAGCCCTAGCGGAAGTCTCCGGCAAGGAGCGTCGATTGCGAGGTCCTGTACAATCAAAACTCTCAGGCGAGTGAGGAAGGGGATTCCCCGCCAAGGCTGCCCGCAGCATGTTAGCGCAAACATGTAGCCTATGGGAAATTAAGTGTGTTGGATTAGCAATAATCCAATATTTTGGAAAATCAAAAATGTTGTCTTGGGCCCCTCTGGGGTGTCACCAATCCAGATGCAAAGTATGGAGTATGTGCGTCAAGCCATGTTGATTTGCATAGGTGAACAGACAGAGAGACAGACAGCCTTCCTTTAGTAGTATAGAAGATATGATTTAGACTTTAATTTCCATGTGTGTATCAATCAGAATGATTCTGTAAAAGTTTATTCAAATTGTATGTGTTGTGGTTAAATTTATCTTCAGTGATAGTCGTAATCTGGTTAGACCGGTTAGTGAACATTTCAGCCAACACTGGACTGTGACAAGGCGAGGCAGGGGGAGGCGGGGGGGAGAGAGACTTTTTAAGAACTTTTTATGATGCTTTATTTTTACAAAAGTTGCATTACACAATTAGGCTAAATGTATCAGTATACAATGTGAGGAAGTTATTGTGGTGATGCTGTTAATGTATGTCTCATGTCAAACAAAGTTCTTCTTCCACTACAGAGCACAGAGCCTCCTCACAACACCTCACTGTCTTAAACATGTCTATATCACACACACTAAACTAAAATCAATGAAAACTCTGGACATAGTCTGGAGAGAATTCTCTCAAGTCACAGTCTGTGCTTTGTGCCATTTTGTTTTGTTCTGCTTCGAAAGATTGCCATTTTGGCCTGGTCAAGGACAAAATTAACCAGCTGACACCTGAACTTGATTTTCCTGACATGTATAACACCAACAATAAAAAGGTGAAAGGTAAAATTAACATTAAATGATCTTTACATTTTTCTGTAACAGATAAAACAATGATTGCAACCTGAAGCAATGTAAGAAGGCATGAAAAACATGTTTCAACACTTCTCCATGGGGTGTCCACCCTCCCACTCATTTTTTTTCTTATTTAAAACTTTTCTTATTTAAAATGATACTGTTCAGCAGCTTAGCTTACCTGACGCAGTTTGAAAGTTAATTTCATTATCACCCCTGCACTCCAGAAGGGGACCCCCACACCCATCCAGGTCTGGAGCGATGTTCAGCTGGGGAAAAGGTTCCTCCTCGGCAGGACTGGCTTCACTGTTTTTATAGTTCATCAACTGAACTTGCTCCTCTTATGTTTGGGTGGACCTCCAGTGATGTAGGAGCTGATTGGTAATATGCAGGGACCATAGTCCCATACACACTCCCAGGTCCTCTGCCTGTGACAAGTCTGTCCCTGCAATCTCGGCTAGCTGCCTGAGTGTTACAATCCCTGAGGAGACCTGGACAGTGTGGGAGTAGTCCCACCAGAGATGTCCAGATGTCCACCATAAACTAGGGGCTCTTCCAGCAGCCAGTGTAATGTCCTGCATTCCTTACACTGTTTTTTTGAAACAGTTCCAAATTTTAAAAAGTTCATGATAAAAAATGGGTAATCCATTCATGTCCAGCATTCTTGTGTCAACTAAAAACAAAGTTCTGTCCATTCCCATTCCTCCCACCATGTGCAACGCTCTGTAAGCTGGTCCTCTCCACACTAGATTTCTGGGTCCAGTGAGGAGTCTCTGTATGAAGTGGAGTCAAAGGCTGCAGTTCTGATGCCAAGCTGGACCAGCCCTTGCCCTCCTTTCTTTTTAGGCAAATGTAGAACGCTCTGAGGAATCCAGTGTAAAACATCCCAGAAGTAGTCCACTAACAGGGCCTGGATGTCTGCTAGCAGGTTTGGCAGTGGATTTACGCATGCCAGCTTGTGCCATAGGGATAATGCTGCTAGGTAGTTTATGATCAGTATATACAACCTTCCACAAGTATAAAATATCCCCCTGTAGGATATTTTTGGGACCAGCCATTTCCACATGCCCAGTCTGCATTTGACCTTTTCAACAATGCCTTCCCAGTTTTTATTTAAAAACTCAGGGCTACCCAGGTGGACACCCAAGTATTTAAAATCACCCTTTTTCCATCCTAGACCTCCTGGTAGTGTTGGCAGCCCCACTCCCCAACTAAAATGGCTTCGCTTTTGGCCCAGTTAACTTTAGCAGATGCTAAAATCTCAAAGTCTTTTTAAAAGGTCAATTTTTTTTTTTAAAAGGTCAATTAAAACAAACATTCACATCTGTCTGTGTGCCTACTGTAACTACCAAGTCATCAGCATATGCTGAGAGATAGAAAGAAGCATTGGAATTAGGTATGTTAAAACCAGAGTCTGGAGGTGATGACGTACTGAAACTATCGCGAGACTCCGGGTGAGATCCAACATGGCGGCGCACTGAATACTGTTTGTAAACACAGGATTACAGAAATACTTTCAATCCAATTCCTTCCGCATAAACTGGATATAACATCTCAACAAGAACCGAACTGTCTACCTACCTTCTCCGACGGCCACTTCTTCATTCCGGGCAACATGACATCTGAACCGACCAAGAAACGTCCAACACGTGACTGGTCTACCGAGACAGACTCAGACACGGAGCAACACGCTACCACCGACAGCAATACTACAGCTATCTACACATCCATCGAGGTCAGTCTGCTGGAATCCATCAACAACAAACTTAAAATTCTTGAACTCCTCCACGCAGATATTAAAGACCTAAAAGCAAGTCTAGAATTCTCTCAGTCACAGATCGACACACTTGTACTAGAAAACAGTGAACTCAAAAGAAACGTCACCAATCTATCCACCCAAATAACCCATCTAACCAACGAAAATAAAATCATGAAAGAACAAGTATTAGACCTACAGTGCCGTAGCATGCGTGACAACCTTATTTTTTCAGGAATACCACTACCAACAGCCACTCCCGACAACCCAGAGAAAGCAATCCAAGACTTTATGCAATCATCCCTAAAAATTCCACCGGAGACAGTTAACAGGATCACTTTCCACCGTGTCCACCGTCTGAACTCCAAAGACAGTAAGAAACCACCTCCAATAATAGCCAAATTTGAACATTATAAACACAAAGAACTGGTTAAAAGCAAAGGAAAGGAATTGAAAGGCACATCATTCGGACTAAACGATCAATTCCCCAAAGAAATCCAGGAACGAAGAAGAGCCCTCTTGCCCATAATGAAACAACTCAGGCAAGAGGGCAAACGCGCCACACTGTCTGTCGATAAACTGTATGTTAATGGAACAATCTACCGCGACCGTAATATCACTACCTGGCTATAGCAGTTCACTCGCCATTATCCATTTAGATTCAATTCACTCACCCCTCCTGCTTACATACTGCTGCTTACCGATGCTAACGTTAATAATATTGCCTGTAATTGCCTTCTGTCTCTTTCTCTCTCTTCCTCAAGCTCACTCCATCTTTTTTCTCTCCATCTCTTTTTTGTCCACTTTGCTTAATGTTATTTGTTTATATGTGTTAGCTACATGTATGTCTTGTCTATTTATGTCTATTATACATTTAGGCTCAGCCAATACTGTGATTCTTATGTCTATAATGCTAAACAGAAAATGACTTACATTTCATTCATATTTTCTACCTTTCTCCCTCCTCCTCCCCCGTACAACCCAAATACTTTCGGTAATACACACCTACCCCTCTCCCTCCACCTCTCCTCCTTAGCTCATATCAAGGCCTGCACATACACCCTCACACACTCACAGCTTCACCTCTCATCTCACATTTTTATCTTCAAGACCATAACATGGCACCACTTACAATCTTGACTTGGAATATTCGTGGGATTGGGTCTCAGGCAAAGAGGGTCAAAGTCCTAAACCATTTGGAAAAACTACAAGCTGACATATGCCTCCTACAAGAAACTCACCTCTCAGATTTAGATTACACCCGCATCAAATCGACACAATTCAGTCACCTATATTCAGCACATTATAACTCAAAACAGAGGGGAGTTTGTATTTTGATTAATAAAAAAATCTCATTTACTCATAATACCACTATCACAGACACAGAAGGACGTTTTATCATTATAAACATCTCAATTAACAGTGCCCCTATTACAATAGCCAATGTTTACGGACCCAACACAGACGATTCTGCTTTCTTTCAGAAGTTTTTTTCTTCACTCTCCAATCTCTCCGACTGTCCTATCATACTTGCAGGTGACTTCAATACAGTTTTAGACCCCACAATAGACAAATCTGTTCACTCCCAAAACAAACGTATCTGGCAATCCACAAAAACAATAAAACAGTTCATGAGCGATTTTGGTCTTGTCGATAGTTGGCGGCTTCAGCACCCAGACTCCACTGACTACTCTTTTTTCTCACCAGTCCACCATTCTTACTCCCGCATTGATTTCTTCCTAACTAGCAACTCCATTATGTCAAATATCGTTGAATCCACAATACACCCCATAGTCATCAGTGATCATGCCCCTGTAACAATAAAATGGAATAGAACCTCTCCACAGTCATCTAGCAACAGATGGCGCCTGAACACATCCCTTTTACAAGACCCTAAATTTAACAGTTTTATTAGGAGAGAGTGGGCATGCTTTCTAGAAATGAACGATTCCCCTGGATCATCTCCTTCCCTTTTGTGGGAGACAGGAAAGGCAGTGCTTAGAGGCAGAATAATTTCATTTTCAGTACACAAAAAAAGGACAGAAAAAGAACAAGAAGCTGAACTAAACCATAAAATTAAGCAACTGGAAGAAATTAACGCGACACACCCATCTAAAGAAACACAAAATGAATTAAGAAAGTGCAAATCCAAACTAGATGAAATACTTAGTAAACACATCCAATTTATGATCCATCGATTAAGGCAAGAATCTTTTCATCACAGCAATAAATCAGGTAAATATTTAGCAAATCAAATCAGACGCAACAAAGAAAAAGCAACAATTTCAGCCATAAAGAACTCAGCAGGGAAGCTAACCAGCTCACCTGAAGAAATTAACCAAGTTTTCTACAATTTCTACAGCAAACTATATTCTTCTGAAATAACTCCCAACCAGGAATCCATTGACTCATTCCTCAATAATATCAATTTACCACAACTAACCGAAACCCAAATAAATAAACTGGAATCACCTATTATTCAAGAGGAACTGTTTTCAGCTCTGAAACACATGCCTAACAATAAAGCACCAGGACCGGATGGATTCCCTGCTGAGTTCTACAAACAATTCTGGTCCATTTTGGCTCCACTATCCATCAGGATGATCAATGAATCAAAAGAAAATTCAAAACTACCAGCTAGCACTACCTCAGCAACAATTTCACTCCTCCTCAAGCACAATAAGGACCCAACAATTCCATCTAGCTATCGACCAATTTCTCTTCTCAACATTGACAATAAAATAATCCCCAAAGCTTTAGCACGCAGGTTAGAAGAGGTCACCCCATCCATTATCCATCCGGACCAAACTGGTTTTATCAAGGGTAGAATCTCAACCTCCAATGCTCGCAGATTATTTAATATTATACACTACTCCTCAACCATACAAGAAAATACCATCATAGCAACTCTAGACGCAGAAAAAGCATTTGACAGGGTCAACTGGAATTTCCTGTTCTCCACATTAGGGAGGTTTGGTTTTGGGGAATCCTTCATTAATTGGATCAAAATTCTATACACATCACCTTCAGCCACAGTAATCACCAATGGTCTAACATCACATAGTTTCACTTTGCACCGGGGGACTAGACAAGGATGCCCACTCTCTCCTTCACTATTTACCATCTTCATTGAACCTTTAGCCGCTGCCATCCGACAGAACTCCCTCATCAAGGGAGTTCAAACTCCAAATTTACATCACAAAATTAGTCTCTATGCTGATGATATCTTACTTTTCTTACAAAATCCCCCAACATCTGTACACGAAACTATTGAACTGATCAACACATTCTCCAACATTTCTGAATATTCTATCAACTGGAACAAATCTGCAATCCTCCCATTACATTCCAACAGCTGGGATGTGTCGGCCCACTTATCACCTATTCCCCTATGCACCAATCATATCACATACCTGGGGATAAGGGTTTCCCCCAAGCTGTCAGACTTGTTTGGTCTAAATTTCACCCCCCTACTCAATTCAATAACTGATGACCTCCAGCGTTGGATGAACCTTCCACTATCCATCATGGGCAGGATATCAGTTATCAAAATGACAGTTTTACCCAAAGTTAACTATTTACTTTCAATGATTCCTATTCAGCCTACCCAATCCTGGTTTAAATCACTAGACTCTACAATCATCAAATTCTATTGGAAAAACAAGACACCAAGAATCAAACTGACCACACTTCAAAAACCTAAAATACTAGGTGGTCTAGAGGCGCCACACTTCTATCATTATGCACTGGCCAACCAGCTTCAATACATTTACAAATGGATACATCCCACTTCACTTGAATTCACCTGGTTAGACCTAGAACAAACCATTTGCAAGGATATTCAGATCTCAGACTTACCTTTCTGCAGCCAGTCAGTCAAAAAGCATCCATCTTTCAAAGCTCCAACTATAGCATCAAGCCTGACAGCTTGGTGGAAGTTTTACGACCTTACTAATTCGCCTCTGACACTATCAAATCACACCCCTATCTGGAATAATCCTGATTTCACCATCAATAAAAAACCACTCAACTTTCTCACATGGATAGGCAAGGGTATCACTCATCTTCATCATATCATCCAAGACAATAGACTGGTCTCTTTTCCTTATTTGGTCCAGAAGCATGGCATTGAGGGTAAACACTTCTTACAGTATCTTCAAATTAAATCAACTATTCAAGCAAAATGGAATATTCAGATACCTAATTTAGACATCCCCCCACAAATCTTGGAACTGATTAACATACCCTCCCCTCAAAAAATCCTTTCCAAAATATACAAACTTATATCACAATCCGAAAAAACTTTAAGCCTTCCATACCACAATTGGGAATCGGACCTGTCCATTACTCCTGATGCCGGCTTCTGGACCCAAATCTGCAAAAATATCTATCTAATGACTAAAAATGCCAATCTTCAACTAATACAGTACAAGGTACTCCACAGATTTCACTACACTGCACAGAAACTGGCAAGAATGGGTTTTGGCTCCGATACGTGTTCCCACTGCATGCTAAACACCCCAGACACATACATCCACGCTGTCTGGCATTGCACCCCAATCCATAGGTTCTGGATAAAAGTCACAGACTCACTCACCTCTATCCTTGGCCATCACATCCCAGCAACTCCTTCCCTCTGCATACTAGGAGATACATCTTCAACCAACCTTAACACCACAGACAATAAATTTCTTCTGGTAGCACTAACTGTCGCCAAGAAAACAATCCTCATGAACTGGAACTCAAAGAACTCAATCCACATTACCCATTGGAAAAACCTGCTAGCAGATTATATATCATTGGACAATCATACCTCTCCCAACTTACTCCATACTCAGAATACACACTCCCCTTGGTCATCTTACCTCACCTTTTTACAGACTTGACCTGGCCCTCTGTGCCTGAGATCCAGTCCCAACGCCACACTCAAATATCCTTCCATAATCGTTAATACTTAGCCATACATATTAGGGAAGGGAGGATGGAAGCTGGAATCTCTTATCTCTGTTTGTTTATGTACATCATTTATTAATTTTTCCCACCACTCCCTCCCTCCCTCTGCTACCATCTTCCCTCCCCCACTTCATCTACTCTTGTTATACCTGGGCTTCTGGGATGGCGTGGTCGGCCCCATCCTGTCTGGTTGTCAGGTGGGACTGGCGTTGGTTGGTGCCATTGGGAGGGTTGATGGGTCAGGGTTCCCCTCCGGGTCAGGGTCCCGAGGTTTTCTCGGCGCCCCGCCCACCCCACGCATGCACTCTGATACCTGCCTACTCTTGGTATTGCACAGCGCGCCTTATCCTCTTTTAAATGCTCTACACATTAGGAAGCACACACCATTTGTACACCTGCAATAAGAACAACATGATAGACTAGGGTAAGGGAGGAGTGCATGTGGGAAACCTCTGCAGGTGCTTCGCTGCACTCCTTGCCTCTTTTAATGCAAATACATCTCTTCTTTTAATGCAGTACATTTTAGAGAAGGCACACATTCTTGTCATATACAGTCATATATAGGATAGGTAGGGCGTGTTGTGCGGAGGCTATGGGGGGCTGGTGTCGGTGCATGGGGCGTCAGGGCCCGGAGCCCTGCCTCATGCAGTACCTCCCCCTCCCCTCTGTCGTCCCATCATGAATCAGCTTGGGCAGGGGGGGCTGGCACCATAGCCATAACAGGTGCTCAGGTAGTCATCATAATTAACTATTAAATAACTATTATTTTTAGAATTTATATCTATAAAAAATTTACTAACACAAATGATTAGCAAATAAAATAATACTCCCCCTCCCCCTCTCTCCTTCATTATGATCCAGTTTCCTTCTCCCTGGCCCGACACAGACCAGCACTGCTTATACACACACACACACACGTGCTTACTTTCACATATCCCGCTCCCCCCCAACATATACACACTGTCCCTCCACCCATAATTCAAGGCCCAACACCCCTCCAAATCTCCCCCACCTACCCTCCTCTATCTCATATCTCATTCATTACCCCTAATCAACCCCACCCATCCTCCTCTATACAGCAATATAGCTCTTGTTTATCTTTGTCGAATTTGTCTCCATGTTTTCTGTTACATCTCTTTGTTAACATATTAGTAGTATTGTCCAGCCTTTGAAATTGTTGTTAGTTACGTCAGTGCTTCTGTTGTGTGTCATGTGTATGTATTGATTTGTTTCATTCTGTCCTTTTTACTTTGTATTTGTTTGTATTTGTTAGCAAATAAATAAAAAAATAATAATAATAATAATAAAAAAAAAAACAGAGTCTCAATTTCTCAGTTTACATAAACAAGGCTCAATTGCCAGAGTGTATAACATACCTGACAGAGAACAGCCTTGTCTAATACCTCTGTAAACTTTAAAAGGGGCACATGAACCACCATTAACCTTCAGTACACTCTCAGTTTCACTGCACAAAATCCTGATCTTGGCTATAAAACCTGGGATGAACCAAAAGGTTTCCAGCACCTTCCACAAGTATCCATGTTCAACCCAGTCAAAAGTCTGGTGTAGAAAATTGAGACCAGTCTTTTAGCCCAATAGCCTGGATACATCCAAAATGTCATGAATATGTTATCAAAAATAGACCTATCAGGCACAAAGTATATCTGGTCATGGTGAATGATCTGCTCCATTACCTTCATCAGTCTTGAGGCTAATGCTTTTGAAAGCAGCTTACAGTCAGGGCACAGTAGTGAAACCAGGCACCAATTCTTCAGACAAATGAGGTCTCCCTTTTTTGGAAGTAGGGTCAGGATGTCCCTCCTGCAGCTCAATGGGAGCATGCCTCTGTTCATGCTGTCCTGTAACACTTCTAGTACATCCTGCCCTATTACTGCCCAGAAGGTCTTGTAGAATTCTACAGGGAGACCATCAATACCTGGTGCCCGGCTGTTATTCATACCTTGGAGAGCTTCCTGGACCTTCCCTAGTGTCAGTACTTTGCCCTTTTCCTCTGGTGCCTGCACTGAGAGCTTTGGTAAGTCGTTAAGGAAGCTCTCCTCCAAAACCTGTGCCCCTGCCTGCTTGCTGCTGTAATGCTTCAAGTCGAAGCTGACTGTCTGCTTGTGAATTTCAGTGGATTAGGATACAAGATCCCCTAATTCTGTTCACACAGCATGCATGAATCTTTTCTGTCCATTCTTTTGTTCAAGACCAAAGAAGTTTGAAGGCGCATCCACCTCAGTCGTGCTTTTAAAGTGTGAGTGTTCCAGTGCCCCCTGTGCTGTAATGCCCAACAGGCCATTCATTATGGCTATTTTACTTTTGAGGGCTTCAATGTGCCTTCAATCTCCTGTGGCCTCCAAACACTGGAGTTCCCCTATCTCAAACTCCAGGGCTTTAAGTGATCTGATAATGTCTCTTGTGACACTGAGAGTGTAGAGTGGACAAAAATCTTGGTTTGTGCTTCAGCCATGTCCCACCACTGTTGCAGAGAACTAAAAAGTGCCTTTTCTAATTTAAAATGATTCCAAAAATAAATAAAAGTCAAGTTTCAAGTCAGGTCAAGTTTATTTTTATAGTGCTTTTAACAATAGACATTGTCGCAAAGCAGCTTTACAGAAATTTAATGACTTTAAACATAAGCTAATTTTATCCCTTAACTATCCCCAATGAGCAAGCCTGTGGCGACGGTGGCAAGGAAAAACTCCTTCAGACAACATGAGGAAGAAACCTTGAGAGGAACCAGACTCAAAAGGGAACCCATCCTCATTTGGGTGATAACAGATAGCCTGATGATAAATAACTTGCAGTGTGTCCTATATAGTCACAAAGTATAACTGTGTAACCAGGAGATTCATTATAGTTTTAACATGAAGTCTGTTTTGTTGAAGTTATAAACTGTTCATTGATGGTCTGTGGTTGGTTGAAGAGAGCAACTGGACTTGCTTGAAGATTCTTGAAAACGTTTCGCCTCTCATCCTAAAGGCTTCCTCAGTTCTGTCTGACTAATAGGGAGTATTCAGTATTTATCCTCTCAAGGATCATCACAGAATCTGAATCAGAATGCTGATGGCTGCATTGCAGGTGGCTGATAAAAGATGTCATAGACACCCACCTCTGTTCAATGATGGTCGTTCCAGGTTGACAAAAATGAACTCTCCTCTCTGGCTAAGATGTCTGCCAGTTTTCTGGAAGTCCTCCCATACTCCCGCACCAGTCGAAAGGATCTCATCCCAAAGTGCGTAGAAACATATCTGTGAAGAATCTCAGTCATCCAGGTACATAGTAATCTGGAAACGAGTGCAAAACTGTTCATGACAACTGCAGTCCTAAAGTTAGCAAGTCAACTGTAGTCTTCAGACATAAAACCATTACTGTAAGTGTCCAGAGCCATCTTCCAAGTGCGACTTTTGACTGTCCATATCGGGCCATCCTCCTTCAGGAGCAATGTGATGAGACTCCAGCCAGACATAGGGCATCAGGATGGATCAGGCAGGTCGGAGGAGCAGAAGAGGCCAGCACCTCCATCTCAAGATTGACATGCAACTCAAAGGGACAGATGGGGAGCGGGGGTGGGGTGGAGTGATTTGGTGATTAGTCTGACTTTTTACACCAGCCAAAAACTCAATGTTTACTCTTTATTTTGCCACTCATCATAAACAGCATGGAAGTGATTTCTTGCTCAAAACACTACAAAATATAAGAACCAGATAGAAATTCTCCAACACTGAGATATTACTTGAGTGGATACTGTAGGAATGAATACAGATGAACGGATTTCAAAAGGAGCTGAAAATAATTGTATTGTCCTCAGACTGAGTTAAAGGAGGAGCAGATGATATCCCAGCAGAGAATCCAGGAGAAGCAGAAGAAGGTGCAGGAGCTGAAACAGGCTGTGAACATTATAAAGGTGAGCAGTGAGCAGAGACAGAGTTGCTCATAGAAAAACACACAACATGGACAATGAGTCATTTACAATCCCAGTAAGAGAGAAAATGATAAATGAGCTTTAAATCGTGTGTGTGTGTCCCCTAACAGCTCAGTGCACAGACAGCAGTGGAGGACAGTGAGAGGATCTTTACTGAGCTAATCAGCTCCATGGAGAAAAAGTGCTCGGAGGTGACAGAGCTGATCAGAGATCAGGAGAAGGCTGAACTGAGTCAAACTGAACGGCTCCTGGAGCAACTGGAGCAGGAGATTGCTGATCTTCAAAGGAGAGTTACTGAGCTGGAACAGCTTTCATACACACACGATCACATCCATTTCCTCCAGGTAGCACTCACTCTCTGATCTACAGAGCCAGCAGTTCCTCACACTCTGAAACATATTAAGGTAACAACAAAATGTCAATTTCTGACATCACAAGTGTGTTTTAAATTTAATTTGCTTTCTTCAGGTTTTAGCTTCTGGACGTCAGTCTCCTCCATTCAGTAGACCAAATTTTCAAGCATCCAGCATCACTGCCCATCAACCTCTCTCATTTGACAGAGTGAGGCATTTTTTCTCAGATCTGAAAAAGACACTTGAGGAATTCTGTGAGCAGGAATTCAACAAAATCCCTCCACATGGTAAGAGAAGCTGTTCATGCTGGAGAAACACAGTGATGTGTGATTTCTTAGCAATGTTCCTGCTTTCTTTTCTGCAGACACTTTATTCACCTGACACTTTGAACTAAAATACTGATTTAAAATTAATAAACTGACTATCACTTTAAACTCTTTCCATCTTTTGCACAAACTCGTGTTTCCCTTTTTCTCTCCTCAGCTGCAGCAATTCAGATAATTTCACCACCAGAGCCACAGAGCAGAGAAGAGTTTCTGAAATGTACATCTCACACACACACACACACACACACACACACACACACACACACACTTGACATAAATATATCGTGTGAATTAAACCCAACATGTTCACATTGTTCAGTTTGTTTTTCTCTCTTATTTTAGATTTCTGTTATCTGACTCTGGATCCCAACACGGCACATCGTAACCTCATGCTGTCTGAGAAGAACAGAATGGTGAGATACAGTGGACGTGAGCAGCAGTACTCTGATCATCTAGAGAGATTTGACTCCAGGACTCAGGTGTTGTGTAAGGAGAATATGTGCGGACGCTGTTACTGGGAGGTAGAATGGAGCGGTGTTGGTAGTGTGGATATATCAGTCTCATATAAAGACATCAGCAGGAAAGGACGGGATAAAGAGTCTGGGTTTGGTTACAACAATCAGTCCTGGTGTCTTTGGTGTTCTTCTTCTTCTCTCTATTTCTTTCACAACAATATTAAAATTGATGTCAGAGTTCCATCATCCTCCAGAATAGGTGTGTATGTGGATTATAGTGCAGGAACTTTGTCTTTCTACAGTGTCTCTGACAAAATGAAGCTCCTCCACAGAGTCCACACCACATTCATTCAGCCTCTATATGCTGGATTCTGGCTCTCCTGGTTTTCTGGTTCTGCTGTGAGATTGTGTGATCCAGAATAGAAAAGTGTGTTGTGTTTTATTTTTGTGTTTTATTCCTGAACATTACCACATTGCTGCTCGATCATCTGTTTTACTGGAACACAATCCAGATGCACAAAATCCAGTCATTGTAATATTTAAATTAAAACAGATGAATAAAATAATCCATCCATTAGCTGTAACCATTTATCCTGTGCAGCAACACGGTAAGCTGGAGCCTATTCCTGCTGACTATGGGCGAGAGGCGGGGTACACCCTGGACAAGCCACCAAATCATTGTAGGGCTGACACAGAGACAACAAAACAAAAAAAACAATTCACACCTATGGTCAATTTAGAGCCACCAATTAACCTAACCTGCATGTCTTTGGACTGTGGGGGAAACTGGAGCACCTGGAGGAAACCCATGCAGACATGGGGAGAACATGAAAACTCCACACAGAAAGGCCCTCGTCGGCTACTGGGCTTGAACCCAGAACCTTCTTGCTGTGAGGCAACAGTGCTAACCACTACATCACTGTGCCACCCTGAATAAAATAATTAAAAAGGAGATGTTAAAAATCAACTGTCAGACAAGAAACTTGTAAAGTTTGAAAAGAAAAGAATTTCTCATGACCTAAGCATAATAAAGTTCTGTTTGTTTCATATTAAGCAACACCTCATTAAATAACTAATAAACAGTAATTAAGCCAGTGTAAAACATTTTAAACCTGTTCAGGTCACACTAAAAATCTCATCTCATCTCATTATCTTTAGCCGCTTTATCCTGTCTTATAGGGTCGCAGGCAAGCTGGAGCCTATCCCAGCTGACTACGGGTGAAAGGCGGGGTACACCCTGCATACATGTCAACCTATACGGAATGTCCGTATTTTATACGGATTTGATTCAATAAACATAGTATACGGGCATATAAATAAAGTTATACGGATTCTTTAAAAAAACTTCAATATTTATTTAGAGCTATAATCAATTCCCACGATGATAAACGTATTGTACACCACAGCCAGCCAGTAAAGAGTCTTATGAAATCGCATGTTATCTTGTAGTAGCGAGACTTCGTTCCACTTTTGATCATGCGCACACCGCATTGCGAGAATCCCGCCAACCGTGAAGTCATAGACATATAAACATAGACGCCGCCTTCTGCGTAGAATCATACGTCATCCTCGCCGCCATATTGGATGGGGCAAAGTGGAGATTCTTCAGCCGTCTCTGGTATACAGTAGCCGAGAATAAAGATGCCTCATTCATGTGCTGCGTTTAACTGTACCAACAGGTTTACCGTCCAAACAAGATCACATGCGATTACCTTTCACAGGTGAGACTGGAAAAATACTTTGTATTCATTCTGAAGGTTTATCTCATCTCATCTCATCTCATTATCTCTAGCCGCTTTATCCTTCTACAGGGTCGCAGGCAAGCTGGAGCCTATCCCAGCTGACTACGGGCGAAAGGCGGGGTACACCCTGGACAAGTCGCCAGGTCATCACAGGGCTGACACATAGACACAGACAACCATTCACACCTACGGTCAATTTAGAGTCACCAGTTAACCTAACCTGCATGTCTTTGGACTGTGGGGGAAACCGGAGCACCCGGAGGAAACCCACGCGGACACGGGGAGAACATGCAAACTCCGCACAGAAAGGCCCTCGCCGGCCCCGGGGCTCGAACCCAGGACCTTCTTGCTGTGAGGCGACAGCGCTAACCACTACACCACCGTGCCGCCCATAAGGTTTATTGTTATTAATATTGAATAAAAAGTAACTGGGATATATCATTGCTAATTATCATTCAAATTTTAGGTAAATTATTTTAATTTGCATCTTATACGGATTTTATAAGGGAAATACGGATTTTGGAGGTTGGTTATACAGGTTTGATTGACCAAAGGTTGACATGTATGACCCTGGACAAGTCGCCAGGTCATCACAGGGCTGACACATAGACACAGACAACCATTCACACTCACATTCACACCTATGGTCAATTTAGAGTCACCAGTTAACCTAACCTGCATGTCTTTGGACTGTGGGGGAAACCGGAGCACCCGGAGGAAACCCACGCGGACATGGGGAGAACATGCAAACTCCGCACAGAAAGGCCCTCGCCGGCCATGGGGCTCGAACCCGGACCTTCTTGCTGTGAGGCGAGAGCGCTAACCACTACACCACCGTGCCGCCCCCTATATAAAAATAAAATCACTTTTAGAATGAATTTTATTTTTCTGCTTGTGTTCTCAGATGTAAAATACACATTCACTTTTTTAAAATCTGAAGTTGTTTCTCAATCCTGAAATTTGATTGTAAAACATTGAACACTATTTAAACTCCATTACAACATGCAGTACAGTACATGATTAGTTAAGGCTGACGAGTTCATGCCTAATGATAAGCCCGCAGGTAGAACCGTATAAATCCAGGTTTATCTGTGAGTTTGGATTTTTTTATTCAAATATTATAAAGTTTTGCAAAATAAACGATAAGACCACAGGAGAATAAAGTTTCCCCCAGTGATGAAATTTATGTGGTTAACTCATTTTCAGACAGAAGCTTTTAAGACTGAAGTCAGGATGTCAGTAAGCCACTGTACTGACACACAAAGGGTTTTTTTTGTTTTGTTTTTTTTGTTCCTCCACTTTCGATGTATATTTTTCAGTTATTTAATCCGTGGGAAATAACTAGAGCGTCTTAAATATGTGTTTGTGAAAATCACTGTAAACCTATCTGACTTTTTTTTCCTCCAAAAACATCTCTTTTAATGTTGTCCTATATTGTATGTGGGAATAATGATGATATGTCTCTGTTAACTGGATCTGTCTGTGGTCTGAAACCTGATTTAGATTCTGAACATGATTGTTGGAATTTTTTATTGTTTTAAAAGTCCTTTTCATCTATCCATCCATCCATTATCTGTAGCCACTTATCCTGTTCTACAGGTTCGCAGGCAAGCTGGAGCCTATGTCCTTTTCATCTCAACTCATCTCATTTTCTCCAGCCGCTTTATCCTGCTCTATTACAGTTCTCTATTCTGATTGGTCAGAAAGTGTTGATTACTTTTCTGTAACAGCAGCTCTGACTGTAGCGTAGGTTTTGTATTAATGTGCTCCTTCTAATACGTTTTGTTACTATAGTAACAGCTCATTCATGTAAAATGATTTTAGACCGGTGTGTTAACAAATAAAAATGAAAGAAACGTGTCCAGGAACATTGTCATATTTAACCTGCACATTTCCCCTTCAGACCACCAGAGGGTGCCTTTACCCACATTTTGAATCACTTCTTTGCTTACTCCACAAATGTCATGTTTGTTCCACTGAGCTCGATATAAAATCTGCCCTGTGTCCGAAATCACTCCCTACTCACTATATAGTGGACTATATAGTGAGTTTGCCATTTTGAAGTGCTGTCTGAATGTAGAATGAGAATTATTACACCCTATAGAGTGCACTCAAAGTATCCCACAATGCACCGTGAAAAATAGTGTACAACCAATGGTCACTAACCAAACAATATATACCATCATGCATTACGGTAGCGATGAAAGAAATCAAATCAAAGGCTAGAGATAACGAGATGAGAAAAGGCAGAGGCAAAGAAAAAAGTATTCAGCCTTGATTTAAAAGCACTGAAAGATGCAGCAGACACAAAGTACTTTGTATTTATTAATGTGGAAAATACGCTCAGTATAATATGTATTTATCACAAAAATACATGCAAATGTATTATTTTGAAAACCCAACAGCTGACTGATCTGGCACGTTTTAATTGTGTGACAGTAATGACGTAAATAACGGTGTGACGGAGTAGTAAATGAGTGAGTGGTTTCGGACACAGAGTGACATTCCCAGTGAACCAGTGCAGTGAGTGAGCTTAAGTAGTATGCTGAGGTGATCGACTCAGGGTGTGTGTAATCAGTAATCTGGGACTATGAGTGCTGAAGTACAGGATGGGTGTTGTGGTCTGTGGCAGCCATATTTGAAGGCTGCTGTGAATTCTGGGAATCTGAGTCCTGAGTGCTGATGGGCGCAAATGTGACACTGTGAGAATTACTTCATTTCAGTCCAAATACAGCAGATCTTCCTCTCTGCCTTATCAGACCCGAAAAGATATCTTTTTGTTTTTCTCACACACACAAGCCTAAATAACAAGAAACAGGTGCATTAGACTTCTGCTCACCAACATAAATGTGTGACTAGAGAATATAATGAAGGATTAACCAATGATAATACAAAAATAATGAATGGAATATTATTAACTCATTAATCTATTGTCACCACCCAATTGGCCTGTCAGTTTCCAGCCTCTTACAAAGCTGTCTGCACCTATCTTGAGCACACTTCATGCACCTCTGGCTTTCTTGGCCTGTCACAGGTTCCCCAGACAAGCAACCATTCACGCCTGTGGACAATTTAGAGGAGCCAGGTCAACTAACTGCATGTTTTTGGGGGAAACCGGAGCACCTGGAAGAAACCCAGGCAGATACAGGGAGAACAGGGATAAAGGCCCCTGTCTGCCACTGGGCTTGAACCCAGAACCTTCTTGCTGTAAGGTAACAGTGCTAACCACTGCACCACCATGCTGCCTAACTTATTAATAAAAATACAAATTTAAACAATTTCCCATACGGCACCCTTATATAATGTGTTATGACACTTTCCATATTCACTTCCTTTAGATCATTATGTAAAGTGTGTTGTGTAGATTCATTATTATTAACACTGGTTTTAAACTTGTATTGGTCAGTTTTGAAAACAGTATGTAAATGTGTGAAAAACAGTTTTGTTGAAGGTTGAGTTTGAATGGAAAAAAAAATTAAGCATTTTGAAAGCTAAGGTGGGGGCGGCGCGGTGGTGTAGTGGTTAGCACTGTCGCCTCATAGCAAGAAGGTCCAGGTTCAAGCCCCGTGGCCGGCGAGGGCCTTTCTGTGTGGAGTTTGCATGTTCTCCCCATGTCCGTGTGGGTTTCCTCCAGGTGCTCCAGTTTCCCCCCATAGTCCAAAGACATGCAGGTTAGGTTAACTGGTGACTCTAAATTGACTGTAGGTGTGAGTGTGAATGGTTGTCTGCGTCTATGTGTCAGCCCTGTGATGACCTGGCAACTTGTCCAGGGTGTACCCCGCCTTTTGCCCGTAGTCAGCTGGGATAGGCTCCAGCTTGCCTGCGACCCTGTAGAAGGATAAAGCGGCTAGAGATAATGAGATGAGATGAGATGAACACATTATTGAGTAATGCATTTAAATACAAATATAAAATACTGGAACTGAGGCATAATGCAGGAAGTGAAGATGGTGGTCACTCACAGAAGAACAGCAGAAAAAGGTATGCAGTTCACACAAGTCTATTGAAAGTCCAGAAGAGAATGAAGAAGTGGCATACAAGCTTCAGGAAAATAACTTTTCTCTTACACTAACATGCCAAGTCAAGTCATGTTTGCTTATACGGTATAGTGCTTTTAATAATAGACATTGTCCCAAAGCAGCTTTAGAGAATGTGAATGACCCAAGACATAAGCCAATTTTATCCCAATCTATCCCCAATGAGCAAGCCCATGGTGACTGTGGCAAGGAAAAACTCCCCCAGATGACATGAGGAAGAAACCTCGAGAGGAACCAGACCCAAAAGGGAACCCATCCTCACCTGGACAACAACAGACAACATGACTATAACATTAACAGTTTTAACATGAAGACAGTTTCGTTGATGTTATAACTCTTCGTTAATGGAAACTTGAATGCAAAACTGTTCATGACAACTGCAGTCCTAAAGTTAGCAAGTCAACTGTAGTCCTCAGCCATAAAAGCATTACTGTAAATGTCCAGAGCATCTTCCAAGTGTGACTTCCAACTGTCCATATGGGGCCGTCCTCCACAGGAGCGATGTGATGAGACTCCAACCAGACATAGGGCATCAGGATGGATCAGGCAGGTCCAAGGAGCAGAAGAGGTCAGCATCTTGATCCCAGGATTGACATGTAACTCAGAGGGACAGATTTTTTTTTGGGGGGGGAGAAGAAAACACAGGTTGTTAGGTATGCCCAATGTCACCTGAATAAGTAGGTACAGTATACATTTTGCGCTGAGTACAAGCAGGGACTCCGGCAAAACTAACTACGACAGCATAACTAAAAGGGGAGAGCCAGAAGGTAACACAGGCATGAGGGAGCCCCGGGACATAAAGCAGCCAGCCACCACACCATCAACAAACTCAAGTGAGTGGGGGACTGACAGCATCCATACATCCCAGTTTACCAAAACACTATGCCTGAGGACCCTCCAGATCTACACCTTTACCTCATAAACACTATTAACAAAAGGCTTGACTAAACAGACATGTTTTCAGCCTAGACTTAAATGCCGAGACTGTGTCTGATTCCCAAACACTACTTGGAAGGCTGTTCCATAACTGTGGGGCTTTGTAAGAAAAGGCTCTGCCCCCTGATGTAGCCTTCACTATACGAGGTACCAGCAGATAGCCTGCACCTTTTGATCCAAGTAGGCGTGGCGGGTCATAAAAGACCAGAATTTTGCTCAGGTACTGTGGTGCGAGACCATTCAGTGCTTTAAAGGTCAACAGTAGTATTTTATAATCAATACGAAATTTGATTGGGAGCCAATGCAGTGTGGATAAGACAGGGGTGATGTGGTCATATTTTCTAGTTCTAGTAAGGACTCGCTGCTGCATTTTGAACTAACTGGAGTTTGTTTATGCACTTATTGGAACATCCAGACAGTAAGGCATTACAATAATCCAATTTTGACTATAGAGATACAGTACGGGCTCAGAGAGTTGGGGAGACTAATCCAGTGGAGCACTGCTTTTGCACCTCCAAAAGGGCCCAGTGGTAGGTCTACTTATCTGAAGCCTGCTAGTTTGCTGCAGTCCGTGTCTGATAATCTTCTGCATCCCTCAACTATGATTCAATTTTATTGTGTTACAGATATTTCAACATCGAAAGAAGAGGTTCCAGTTCAGCCACATTTGAGAAAATTCCCTAGAACTCAGCATGGCACAAGCAAGAGGGCTTTCAACAGCAGCTGGTACAGGCATAATTCTTGGCTCGAATATTCTGTATCTAAAGACTCTTCCTACTGCTTTGCTTGCAGACATTTTTCTTTACCTAATGCCCCTGACTCTGCCTTTACATCAGATGTAGGGTTTTCAAACTGGAAAAAGGCATTGTCTAATGAGTCAGGATTTAAACTCCACTCTAAGTCAGAACTCCATGTTAATGCAATGTATGCATGGAGTGAGTATAAAAGGGCTAAAGAAACAAACCAGACACTGTTAAATTTGTTAAATGAGAACCGCCAAAAAAAAGTGGAAGAAAACAGACACTATATCAAAACGATCGCAAATGTCCTCCTTTTGACCGCGACCCAAAACATACCACAAAGGGGACATCGGGAGTCTCAAGAATCAAACAATAAGGGTAACTTTTTAGCTATAATGGACGAAATTGCAAAACACGACATTCATTCAGCAACGGTTAGAGGCATGTGGAAATGCAAAGAACACAAGTCACCAAATACAGAATGAAATACTTCAGGGCTTAGCTGAGATGGTTCAGAAAGAAATCATAAAAGAAGTGAAAGAAAATGAAGTATTCAGTGTGATGGCAGATGAAACAAAAGATATGCAAAAAAAGGAACAAATGTCTTTGGTAGGGTGGCACGGTGGTGTAGTGGTTAGCGCTGTCGCCTCACAGCAAGAAGGTCCTGGGTTCGAGCCCCGGGGCCGGCGGGGGCCTTTCTGTGTGGAGTTTGCATGTTCTCCCCGTGTCCGCATGGGTTTCCTCCGGGTGCTCCGGTTTCCCCCACAGTCCAAAGACATGCAGGTTAGGTTAACTGGTGACTCTAAATTGACCATAGGTGTGAATGTGAGTGTGAATGGTTGTCTGTGTCTATGTGTCAGCCCTGTGATGACCTGGCGACTTGTCCAGGGTGTACCCCGCCTTTCGCCTGTAGTCAGCTGGGATAGGCTCCAGCTTGCCTGCGACCCTGTAGAAGGATAAAGTGGCTAGAGATAATGAGATGAGATGTCTTTGGTAGTGCACTACTACTACAATGGTGCCATACATGAAAGCTTCCTATGCTTTCAAGCAGCTGAGACCCTTAATGCAGCAGGTCTCAGTGAAATGATTGTCAGCTGTCTAGACAAACATGGTCTGGACTACAAAAATAATCTTGTGAGACAAGGGTACGACGGAGCATCCGTCATGAGTGGCAGGCATTCTGGGGTCGCAGCGAGAATCCAAAGCAATGCCAGATTTGCGTTTTACGTCCATTGCAATGCACATTGCTTAAATTTAGTTCTTGTCGACGCTACAAAAGCAGTGCCTGAGGTTGTTGACTTTTTTTGCACTTCTGCAGCAGCTGTATAACTTCATATCTGGGTTTTATGTGCATCTGAAGTGGCTTGAGGTTCAGAAGGACCTGTATCCATCGCAGCAGCCCAGGGAACTACAGGCACTTTCAGACACCAGGTGGGCATGCAGATACGCAGCATGCCGTAATCTCAGAGACAGACTTCCTGCAGTTCTGAAACTGTTGCAAGATCTTTCACTTGACAAACAAGGTGAAAGATCAGTGCTTGCAAGGGGTCTTCTTTCACAGATTGACTTGCAGTTCTTGGGGCTTTTGGTTACCTTCTGTACAGTACTTGGGGATGCCAAGTGTCTTTCTGACATGCTCCAGTCCAGCACTCTCGATTTAGCAATGGCTGTGGATCTAGTAGTTTCCCTTAAAGACACTTTGCAGGATTACAGAAATGATGATTATTTCAGCAAATTATGGAAAGAGGTTGAGAAGCTTGCACAACAGTGCAAAATCAGTGTACAAGCACACAATAAAAGACAGCGTAAAATAAGCTCAAGATTTCTTGACTCACTGATGATGAGCACAGTAGGACAGAGAAATTGTGATGAAGAGGACTTCCCCAGAGCACTCTTTTATCAGGTGATTGACTGTCTCATAACTGAGCTGAATAGGCGTTTTTCAAGTAAAAGTTGTGAGATCATGCATGGTGCGCAGTCTCTGAATCCAAATAGTCCAACTTTTCTGAATGATGAGCCTCTGTTTGCCTTTGCCAAGACCTTTGAGTCTGATTTATGTGACCTTAGACATGAAGTTCACCAAACAAAGCGGCTACTGGAAAGGAGAATGAAAGGGGGTTTAGACAAACCATCTTCTTTGCTTGATTTTCTTGTCTTCCTTGAGCCCTACAAAGAAGTTTTTCACGAGCTATTCAGGCTTTGCAAAATTGCCATTGTTACACCTGTCAGCACTGCTTCCTGTGAAAGAAGCTTCTCTGCCTTAAAGCTAATAAAAACACATCTCAGGACAACAATGGTCGATGACCGGTTAAATCATCTGGGTATTCTAAGTGTTGAGTCCAGGAGGGCACGTGCCCTTAACATGGATGACTTTGTCAGTTATTTTGCCACTTCTCATCACAATAGAAGAACTAGACAGGGACACTTTAACGAGTGCAAACCCCGCCTTTTCCCTATTAAAATACATTGGGCGAAAATTTCGAAGTTCTGCCATGACCTTGACCTTTGACCTTTGACCTCCAAAATTTAATGGTTTCCTTCCTGGGTGATTGGCAACACATGTACAAAATTTGGTCCAAATCGATCCATTGGTTCTTGAGATATCTTGCAGACACACAGACAGACAGATACACACACACACAGACTGACGCAGGTGAAAATAATAACCCCTCCGACTACTGTCGGCGGGGTTAATTATGCTTTTTTTGAAGCTAAGATGGGTATTGTTAGTCTTTGGTGATGACCAAGCTCTGCACTGTGTCCTGCTTACCTGTGTAGTATGTTCTACTTAGTTAAATCTTGGTGGTCTTCATATGTCATGTCAAATTGGTAATTTGCTATTTATTTATTTATTTATTTATTTTGTGGAAAGTTGATAGTTTGATGGACTACTGGCTGTGTGAACAACTGAGTATATGTACCTGTGTGTGTGAGTAACTGTGTGACTGTGTAACTGACTCAGTGTGTCAGTAACTGAGTAACTGTGTGACTTGAGTTACTATGTGCATTTTAGTTCCAGTCAATGGTGTCAGGGTGTTGGTAAATGCACCGTATTCATTTTGTACATTAATAAACTACAAATTACACTCAAAACGACATCTTCTGTGTGCTTAATACGTAGCTACTTAAACATGATTGTAAATTGAAAGTATTGTTTATAAGTTTATTTATTTAAGAAGGCTCAATGTGTATTAATTAACATGTAAATGCACTAGAAATAATCACTGACTAGTTTTCTTTCATCTGTAGTCCCTGGAATTTTAATGTTGAAAGAAAGAAAGGTGTGTATGTATATATAACAAAAAGACAAAAATAATTAGAAGTCATGACATGGCCAAGAACACAAGACAAGAACAGGTGCAACACCATGTAAGAATAAATAATAATAACAATAATGCATAATTTAAACACATAAGATAAAAAACAGATATACAGCACACAATCGCTAACATTAATCGTGAGTGTTCGTGCATATTTGTGTGTGTAGTAGTAGGAACCATTGACCCCCTGAAATAGTCCTGGCCACCCCCTTGCCCCCCCAAAGAAAAAAGTCTAGTTCCGCCACTGTAATCCACCTGTCCAAATCTGCTTTAAATTTTATTCATTGTGTCTGAGTAGTTGTGCGTTACAATGCAATTCAAGGATGGGAAGATTTGTATCCCGAGATACTTAAAGTCCTGGACAACTGGAATACCAGCTGAAAATTGCAACCTCCTAGCCAAATCATTAAGAGGAAGTAATGAGGACTTGGTCCAGTTGATCTTAAAACCAGAGAGACAACTAAATTCTTCACAAATAGATAGCAAGTTAGGTATAGATTGTAGTGGATTCTCCATAAAGACCAAAACGTCATCGGCATATCAAGACAAGTGGTGATGAGTGTCGCGAACTGAAATAGGATGCACATTGGAAGACTGACGAATCAGCTGAGCAAGTGGCTCAAAAGAAAGTGCAAAAAGTGCTGGACTCAGGGGACAGCCCTGTCGGGATGATCTAGTGACTGGAAAGAGTGCAGAGGCTAGTTGGCCAGTGAGTACCAGGGCTGAGGGATTTAAGTACAGAACCTTAATCATATGAATAAAGTTTCCACCGAAACCCATTTTTTCTATTACCACCCACAGAAAGGACCACTCCAGCCTGTCAAAGGCTTTCATAGCGTCAAGGGATAGAACTGCAGCTGGGGTTGTTTTGTCTACTGCAGCATTATATCATCACTGTCAGGTCAAAACCTGCTATGTGACATTTTTCCTTTTTTACAGGCAGACCCGTTGCAACAAGGTAGGCAGACTTGGCAATTGCCTAGGGCCCCAGCCCTCGAAGGGCCCCCACTGCCGAACGACTGGTTATGTATTCAATAGCAATGACAACTTTTTGAGCGCGGCAGTGCAGCGCCTAATGACACTTGTTGAAATACCCTAGTTCCAAGGGGGGCCCCCTAATGCACAACAGCGCCTCCCTACATGCTTTGGCCGAAAAGTGCAATGACAGTCTGTTGTCAACCCCTCAATGCCCATCTCCGTCCAGTCAAGTGGTTGCAGAGCTCCACGGCAAAAAAACAAAATCAAATATGAAGCGAAATTACCCCTCAGGGAGCCAGAAGAGAAAGAAGAAAAGGGAAGAGGAAGACAAAAAAAAAACAAGAAACTGGTAAGTGAGAATGTACACACTCATTAATACCAAGTGGGTCGACAAGCAAATTTGGTAGCTAGCTTACGTTAATGGTAGTTATCTTGTAGACAGTGTTTATAACAGTGATGTAAACGTTGTCATGCACAACAGGCTTACAAACTTGCAAGGACTGGCTAAAAATTCTAATATGTGCCACACAAATAGGTGAAAGACTGTCAACTTCTCCCAGATTAACTTATTATGTTTATCAAAATGTCATAGTCAGAGTTAGTTTCAGCGAGCTGCATGGCTTTCATCAGAAGTAGCTAGTGTGTCGTGAGCATGAATGGAGTAGGACAGGGGATGGCTCACAAGAAAGCTCTTTTTTACATAAATAGCCTATTTATGTAAAAAAGTGGCACTGATGTCAATTGAATGTGATGTCCGCAGGTCTTTGGACATGGAGGGTATTGTGGCTGCCTTTGCTGAAGCCAAAGCCCGCAAGCAGCAGTTTTAGACATTTTGCCCATGATTCTAGTTGTGTATTCTTAAATTTTTATGTGTTTTTCTATACCTTTTGCACTTTTCTGTGTGTGCTGGTTCTTATTAAGATTCTTATTCATGTTTGTAATCATTTAATCACCATTTGAAGTTATTTCTACTTGTGTATATACTGTAAATATTTAGTGTTGTGTTATTTGCACATTTAATATTACTTTGTCTTATTTTCATATTTTATATATATATATATATATATATATATATATATATATGTGTGTGTGTGTGTGTGTGTGTGTGTGTGTGTATATTTTGTCTATTCTTGTGTTTAATTGGGTTTGATAATTATTTATAATAATGTAAAGAGTTCATTTATTAAGTAAAAATCGTAAGAATGATTACAATATGTGTATTGTTTATTTATTAAGTCTTCAGTGGGTAGGCGGCCATAAGGCCTTTCGTCGAGGGGGGGATAATTATGGGCCCCAGATCCCCCTTTGCCTCGGGCCCCCAAATAGCTTGAAACGGGCCTGTTTACAGGAGACGTAAAAAACTGAATAAAACTCTGAAATAAGCTGAGAAGCCAGTAAAAGTTTACTTGTTCTATTATTAGCTTGGTCAGTTAAATATCCATCAAAATAGCTAATTGCAGCATTATATTAGCATAAATTGCAAAAGAGAACCCAATTTGACCCAAATTGTCACATAGCAGGTTTTGAACTGACAGCAACGATATGGAGGAGTCATCTGACATCGTCCGCAGCTAGCCTAGACTTTATAAATCCAGTTTGATCGCAGCTGACTAATGTCGGCATGTGATTCTGAATGCGTTGAGCCAGCATATTCGCATATATTTTAAGATCTGCAACAAGATCAACAGAGTGGTCTAGAACTACTGCAGTCTACAGGGTCCTTGTCTTTCTTTAAGAGTAAAGATATGAGGGCTATATTGACCTCTCTTGAAAAACTGCCTTGTCTATAGATGTCATTATCATGTCTAGAAGTAGCTTGTCCCAGAATTCCACGTATACTTCGGGTGGTATTCCATCAAACCCTGGTGATTTGTTACTTTGCATGTCGAGAGCCGATGACTTAAGTTCTTCCAGCGATATGGGTGCGTTAAGTTGCATAGAACCAGTTGCTGCCATCTGTGGTAGATCTAGCTGATCAAGGAAATTGTGACACCGCTCTCTATCTAACTGTATCTCTGATTGGTATAAATTAAAGTAAAACGCTGTGTAACGCTGCCTAGACCTATGTATTAGGAATTCTGACTGTTGCTTTAAAATATTATTAATTTATTTTTTAATGATGTCACGTTGTAATTAAATCTGTTGGGAGTAGTTACTTTGTAAGGTCAAATCTATTCTGGCCAAGTCAGCTTCCAGAGTTTGTAATTTAGCTCTTCTAGCCTTATGCAAATTTGAGGCGAAGCGCGTGGCGTTGCTGTGTATAAACCCTTTGACGGCATCCCACAAAATTCTGGGGTCATCAACCGAGCCCAAATTAAACTCCAAAAAAAATCCTCTAATTGGTGCAGAAACTGGGATTTATAATCATTGTTTTTTTAACAAGGTGGTATTGAAGCACCATCTAGTAGCACGCTTGGATAAGCAGCCCAAGGTTGCACAACAAAATACCCTATTATGGTCTGATAAAACAATAGGCAGCAAAACAGTATCATGAATTTTCTGAAAAAGTTGAGAATGATTTATGTCTGGCCGAAAAAAAGAGTAGTCCTTCACTGTAGGGTTAAAAGAACGCCACGCATCTATTAAACCGAGAGTCTCCACCTGGGATCGTAGAGCTGCAGTTGCTAACTCCTGATCCCTGGAGGTACTCATGCTAGATCGAGCATCTGTATGCCACACTGCATTCATGTCGTCCCCCACGATGAAAGAATATTCAGATAATTATTGCATTCTCTTTGTAAGCGTGTCATAGAAAATCTTATCAAATTTGTTTGAAGCATAAGCAGAGATAATAGCTACCTTCCTCCCATACAGTTCCACCTTGGCCATTACTATCCTTCCTGCAGTGTCCGCCCATATATCCAGCACCTTAATTTTGAGATTACATTTACATACGATAGCCACTCCTTTATTTTTTGATTCAGCTGAAGAGGAAACAACTGTGTGGTAAAACCTGTTAGCCATGCGACCAGAGACTCTGCTTAACAGGTGTGTCTCCTGTAGAAGAGCCAGGTCAATTTTCCAGCGACGCATAAAAGTAAGGACACTGGTCCTCTTATGTGGTGTATTTAACCCGTCACAATTCCAAACCAAAATAGACAAATCACTCATTATTGCATGGTGGTCTGAAAGTAATCCACCATGTACCTAATGATAAAATATAGTGCCAGCAGCTGTGGCAAACCGACTCGCCGATATGAACACAAAATGAACATACCTCTCCCCCAATGAGAAGTTTAAGCTTCCATTCCTGTTTCCCAGAATATATTAGAAGCAAAAACAACAATTTCCCCCACAATATCCTCTGGTGATGCCCAATAAACAAAAACAAAACACATAAAACCCAATAAACAGTCAAGCAAAAAATAACTAAACCAAAAGATAATGAAACATATGTTGATCCGTGATCTAGAATGGATATGGGGCCACAAAGGATCAAACTTAACCTCAAACCCAGCACTTAATAAACTGAACAGTTGAATCGGGCTGCTAGAATGTAGTTACGCTACAATGACCTGCATAACACTTGTAATGTTTCTGCCTACCACTAGCGGCCTGCGATGGCTACTCAGGCGTCGCGTTTTGGCCTTTGCTTTCTACGTTATTGATTCCTGTGCGGATTTCCCCAGTACACAAATACTGATGACGTAGTCAGTATTCTCAGTAACTTCATGGTTCTTGAATTTTTGCGATGTGACAACGGGAAGTGGAAAAAAATTATTTATGAAGTAGACCCTCATCTTCCGACTTCTGCTACCATCAATGGTGAGTAGGTTGTATTTTCTAAACATATATAGAAGTGATCACTTAAGTATTTTTCTTGATTACTGCCAAGTTTCATCGTAATCAAAAGACTAGCACATAGTTTTCTAAGAATAGCAAAACCAATGTGTCCAAGTGCTGCCGGCAGATGGGCGGCCATGATTGATTTCTACCGCTGACTTGGGAGGACGAGGGCTTTATAAATCCATTGTTTCATTTATAATTCATGATAAAACAACTCCTAATTCATCTTAGACAGTATCTTGAACGAATAAATAAAGTTTACTTGCAGTTATACTGTATGTATTCCACATAAAATGTCGATTTTAGGGTAGGCCCAAGTGAATTTTGTGCAAGAGCACAAAACCGAAGAAAAAGGGTGGGGGTACCTATATAATAAGTAACTGGGCAGAAAATGAAACCTATGACGATGCAATCGAATTCGACCTTACTAAGTTTGCCCTCACTGCTGACCACATATGTGAGGACTTGACTATCTCCTAAACTTAACGATTTCCATAATTTTTTGGCAAAGAATTGTGAACATTAGCTTTGAATATCACTGGTTAGATTGTTCTAATTGGTACATTAATTTTTAGAGATGAAAGTGGAGCAAAGAAAAAAAACCCTGAACTTCCGAAAGTCAAACTAAGATGGGGGGGGGGGGGGATGTCCCCCGAAAATATTTTAATAAAAAAACATGCAAAACCCTGCATTCTAGTGCATTTTAGTACTTATTTTAACTAAAACAAGTTATAACTTTTAAGCCTTTTTCTTTCATGTGCATGAATGATTAACATGTCAAAAATATCAAATTTAATTCCCCTAGTGGGCGGCACGGTGGTGTAGTGGTTAGCGCTGTCGCCTCACAGCAAGAAGGTCCGGGTTCGAGCCCCGTGGCCGGCGAGGGCCTTTCTGTGTGGAGTTTGCATGTTCTCCCCGTGTCCGCGTGGGTTTCCTCCGGGTGCTCCGGTTTCCCCCACAGTCCAAAGACATGCAGGTTAGGTTAACTGGTGACTCTAAATTGACCGTAGGTGTGAATGTGAGTGTGAATGGTTGTCTGTGTCTATGTGTCAGCCCTGTGATGACCTGGCGACTTGTCCAGGGTGTACCCCGCCTTTCGCCCGTAGTCAGCTGGGATAGGCTCCAGCTTGCCTGCGACCCTGTAGAAGGATAAAGCGGCTAGAGATAATGAGATGAGATGAGATGAATTCCCCTAGTTAATGAGTAATTTTCAGGAGTGCATTTAGAAAACGCGGTGATTTTCCTGCTACACAGTTCATTACTTTGAAAAAAATCAGACAGTTGAAGGTAAAAATCAGCAAAATCCCAAAACAGTCCTGTTAAAAAGTAAAGGTCTGTTAGAGTTTCTAAAGCTTTCAGGTTTCAATGTTGGGGACATTGAGCCTCGTTTATCAATATTTTAGTAGAGTTGTGCGTTTGCAGAAGCTAAAGTAATTTGCAACTAAAGAGACTGCAGCTCCACTGGCAGCTTGAACACGCTTTCTAATGCGATTGTGTTGCGCTTGCGCAGAACGGTGTCAGTCCTGCGCGCCTTAGCACATGCACATGAAGGCGCCGGCACGTGCGCCGTTAACAAAGAACACCTGTCTTTAATCAATGAACTGTGTTTGGGCTATTTAAGGACCGCGCCCATGCAAGGACGATGCGAAGTATTACACCGCGTTTAGGAACGCGAAAAATAAATTTCTCCATTCGGAAAACCGGAGATTTTCAAGAGTTTTGTCAAATATCTGTATTTCCAGGTAAATCCGGAAGACTTTCATCCCTGAGTTTTGAAGGGTAAATGGTGGCAGTATACGGTTATGTGTGACACTTACGTCGTAATTGTTTTTAAAATATGTGTGGCAGCGGGGGCGTGGTCAAGCGCCGGTCTGTGACAGGAGGGCGGAGTCAGGGAAGGTGAGTGGCAGAATCACTACACCTGAGAGCAATTAACCTGTGTTTGTGTGTCTTCCCAGTGCCCGCGCCCTATATAGGGAGGGAGAGCAGAGAGCAGAGGAGCTCTTCCCTGAACAGACACCCGTCGTGTGTGTGTGTCTGTCTGAGTGAATGTTATGCTGAAAAGTGTGACAATAAATCCTAAATTGGAACTTGATCTCTGTCCTGCCGTCCTCTGTGCTCCACCCACCTGCTCCGAACTGCCACAATATGTTAATTACCATGGTAATTAAAATAAAAATAGTATATGACATTGTAGTTTGGATATATTTTATTTTCTTGTTCCCCTTATCATAAGCTTTCAGCTGATACCTTACTTTTTGAAGTAGGACAAAAATTAAGTAAGTTATGGTCATTTACAGGTGGAAGTTGTTGACATGGGCGTAACCACCATAGGCACTGGGGGGGGACATGTACTTTCCCAATATTGGGGGGGACCAATCTGTCCCCCCCCCAATATTTGGCGTATTACATCAGTATGAGACAAATAATATGCCATCCTGAACCATGGCTATATAATGAATCCTTCACTTATGTCCGATTTACTTTCAATTTAGGAAGCACAGAGAAACCAGAAAAAAAAAAAAAAAAACCTTTGCGACCATCCCCTATGATTGTGCACTTGGGTCAGCCCATGAAGCCGGGCTTCGTTGGTTTGAAAATCCACTCAGTCGGACTGTCAGGTAGGCTGCTGGTGGACACATTCAAATGGCAGTAGCCGCAAAGAAAAGGAAGGACCAACGGGCTGACATTCGCCTTTTTTTCCAGACGAGTCACAGGCATGGGCGTAAAAATGCGTATGGACGCGTCCATACCAATACTCAGCTGAGTTTAAAATGTCCATACCATTTTTGAATGGAGAAGCCGCGATGCGGGAAACGCTGAATAAAAACAGCAAAAACGGTGTCGCTTCCAGCTGATTTTCAGTTGTGAACAGACCTCTCAAAGACGGCTGACTATTGGTGGGGACAGCAGGTAAAAAAGCTTTATGAAGCTTTGATTGGCCCACCGTTGCCTTGACGTTGCTATGGTTTTTGATTGGCCCACCTCCCGTTGCCTTGATGTTGCTATGGTTTTTTGTTGTCATTGGCTGTAGCAGTAGCAAGCGGTAAAATCAGTCCAGCTCGCTGCTACAGCAAAACAGCACACAGGCCAGGGGCGATTCTAGCATCTGATCTTTGGGGGTGCTTAGCCCCCAGAGCTGACAGAGGCACCTGGCTTGAACGACAGTGTTTCCACGTTTATTCCGCATTTAGACTAGACTTAACTAGACAAGAAGACTAGACAAGACTAGACTTATGCAATGTTTTAACAGAAGCTGACCCAACAAACTATGATATCTACACATTTACAACCACTGACACAAATATTTACGTTATATTTTTAACTAAACAAGACCTACTACTGCATTTGTAATGTTGGAGCTATTCATTTTGAACAGTGGTAATTGTTAATTAATGTGTTATTGTGTATTGTGTAATAGTGTGTATTATGATTTTACATTAGTTTACATTAGCTTATTTTTTTGTTGATAAGCATGATAAGAATGATAAGCAAACGTAAACGCTATGTTACATTAAATAAAATTGACTAACACACGGTGGTCTAGCACCGTAGCACTTGTACAGCTCTGCACAAAAGTATCTCGATATGGATGATAAATGTCGTTTTTATCATTCTGTTCATAGACCAGGGAACATCAATATTACATTATGCATATTATTGTGTTGTGTTTAACAGTTGTAACTCCAGTCCGTACCTTCACATCTCGCTATGCCAGTAATACTCAGGTGCTATTCGAGTTCCTCATCAGCGTGGAATCCAGTTAAAAAAAACACCATGTCGTAGCAAGCACTCACGCGGACAGGCAACCCAATCAGAGGGGACGCAAGGAGGAGAGGGATTTTACTGCTCATAGAACTATCACGTAACAGGTGAATTCAAGAACACACACACGCCCGCGCACACATTCACTGCGCAGTGCGCAAGGGCACTTATTTCTGAAAATTACATCCAAAACCAGTGTTTTTGAGGGTGCTGAGCTAGGGGGTGCTGAGCTCGTTTTTGGGGGTGCTTGAGCACCCCCAAAAATGGGCTAAACACGCCCCTGACACAGGCAGTGATGTCGGGCAATAAAAGAAAACATAAGGAGGACATAAGACATTATTTTACCCAGGTAAGCTATTCAAAACAAAATAGCCTTGTTAGAGACTCTTCAGACAGTGACGTTTTCTTCTGCCAAGCGCTCGACTCCAATTGTTTAGCTTCTGCCTCAGAAGGCAAAAACACCTTAAAACACCTTAACATCTAGCAGTTGTATACACCCTCACACACACACTAATAAATGCTTGTAGGTAATGCTAAATGTTTACTTATATTTACTTTTTTCTTGCTCATTGTTTGCATGTATATGCATGCGTATGTATGTAACCTCTGCAATAAAATGTGAAACAATTGTCACTTAACCCTTTCAACTTAATGAATAAACATTTTTGCAAAATGCACTACAACTACCAAAACTCTTCACACTTCTACCACCCATACCTACAGTACATTACTTCCAGATTCTGAAATTGCAGTAACTCAAAAGGAAGCACATGATGTTTCAAATGTGTGAAAATAGTAAGTTGTGTGAAAATGAAGCAGCAGCACATAACTTTGATTGATCGTGTTGTTGTAATTTGGGTAGGTCATCCACTACAGCAAAATTCACAGCAACTTCAATGTCCACTTTCTCTGTGTGATAATGTATTGCCCATATACATGCAGATGTTAGCCTAAGTCTAAGACTAAGTGTACCTGGTGCTAAAAATCAAAATAACACAAAGGAATGGACAACCAATCATTTGTACAGTGTAGGCCACATTTCGTACGACAACCATGGCACACTGGGGCGCTTGGCCAAATTATGTCCCCACCAATATCAACACCGTTTTTACGCCCTTGGTCACAGGCATGATGAGTCTGTCACAGAGAGTCACAGGCATGATGGAAGAAGGGAACAGACAGAGACCTGCTCTGAAGATGAACTCGTAAAGAGCATTGTATTACGAGTCCTTAAAACAACTTTAAATTATTTTTAACCTCATCATAGGCTGCATGTCATCAGTAGGCTAGTAATAAGAGCATACTATCCTTTAATTAAATGTAAATAAATTAAATTATCATTTTGGTCAGTCATTATTGTGCATTGATGTTATGTGGACGTAATGCAGGAAGAGCAGCGAGACAGAGAGAGTGACAGTAACATGCATGATAGAGGGACAGGACAGACAGACACCTGCTCTGAAGATGATCAGGTAAGACGTGAGACTAAACAACATGATTACATTACTGTTTTTAAACCTAGTCATACATGCCAGCAGTAAACTAGTAATAAAAGCTTCATATTCAAATTAAAATGATAATTTTGGTCAGTCATTATTTGTAACAAATTCCATCAGTATACTTGAAGAATAATGACTGACCAAAATTATCATTTTAATTTGAATATGAAGCTTTTATTACTAGTTTACTGCTGGCATGTATGACTACGTTTAAAAACAATATGAACAAATTATGAACAAATTATTTGTTCATAATGCAGGCAGCACAGAGAGCAAGAGAGGAAGATGGTGTCAGGCATGATTTAGGGAGAGGACAGACAGAGACCTGCTCTGAAGATACACGTAAGATATTGGAATAGGAACTACAATTTTGTGGAACATAAATACTGTACTAAGTGTAAGCATCCACGAAGCTTAGTTTAGCACTATAGGTCAACATTTTATATTACTTATATCTTCAGGAAAGACAGAACCAGGCAGGGAGAGCAGTGTTCAGCATGCAGAGGAGCTTGGTAGCTGCCCACACCAGCCAAATTCCTGTTTCATTTCAGCTCAGTCCTTGACAAAAAAGACACTGAAATTTCAGGACAGTTGGTTCAGAAAGTACACATGGCTTCACTACAGCCCCTCATTGAAGGGAGTATTGTGTTTTTACTGTGCTAAATATTTTGGAGATCAGAAATCTACTTTAGCCAGTAAGGCTGATGGAGCTTTTATTAACACAGGATTTAGCAACTGGAAAAAAGCACTCCAAAAGTTCTCTCAGCATGAAGCCAGTGATTGTCATTCAGCAGCGATGACAACACATTTGCACAGCAAACAGCCGATCAGTACACAACTCTCCTCTCAGTTACAAAAACAGCAGCATGTGGCCAGAAATAGTCTCTTGAAGATTGTGGGTGGGATTATGTGCTTGGCAAGACAAGGCAATGCTTTAAGGGGGCATGATAACAAAGAGGGCAACTTCCACCAGCTGATTAAGTACAAAGCAGAAGGTGACAACGAACTTACCAGCTGGCTTCAGCGACCCAATAATTTCACCAGCCCCAAAATTCAAAATGAGATCCTGAAAATCGTTAGCAACACAATAGTACATGACATTACAAAAGAGATCCTGCTATTGCCAGTAGTCCAGTATTCTCGTATCATTGATGGGACACAAGATGCAGCAGGAGTTGAGCAAGAGTCATTCTGTCTGCGCTTCGTGGACAAAGACTTGCAACCCAGAGAGGAATTCATTGGTCTATACCAGGTTACATCCACTACTGGAGAGAACATAGCAAGTGTAGCTAAAGATGTCTTGATTCGACTGAATCTACCACTATCACAACTACGAGGTCAAACGTACGACGGGGCGGCCAATATGTCAGGTCGGATGCAAGGTGTGCAAGCTCATCTCAAGAAAGAGCAACCTCTGGCTGTGTATGTTCATTGTGGGCCGCATTGCATTAATCTGATTAGCCAAGCTGCCTGTGCATCCTCCCCCATCATAAGAGATGCAGTGCATTTAGTGCATGAGTTGGGTGTGCTATTCCATCAGTCTGGGAAGTTCAGGACCATCTTCACAGCTATAGCGAAGTCAGATCACACATCTCCTCACACATCTCTGAAGCCTCTCTGTCCCACCAGGTGGACAGTACGAACGCCAGCCATTCGCTCTGTTCTCAATCAATACCAATCTGTGCTTGCTGCAACAGAGGAAATGGCTCAATCCACCATGATGGAGGTTTCTGCAAAAGCAAGTGGCCTTCATGACAAGTTTTTGAGGGGCAATACTGTTCTTGGCATTGTTCTTGCCGAAGACATAATGTCCAGGTTGGAGGAGCTGAACATTTCTCTGCAGCAGAGAAGCCAGACTACATCAGGGATGCTGCACTGTAAAAAATAGAATTACGCTTTGTTCAAGTAATTCCATATTCACAATTGAATGGACAAGAAAATATGAATAATTATTAACGAACAGAAAAATTCACATCAAACTGATAGGGTGCACCTCAATGATGTGTAAATATACAATCGTGAATAATCTGAATTGAAAATACATAATTGTCACAGGTGTTTATTCAGCGCATGCTCTTAATGACCAAGACACGGGGTTTCCTCTCCCAAATGCAAGGGCTGGGCAATGTGGTTCTCTCTCCAATTGAAGCTCATGTTGTCGTGGCTCAGGTGGATAAGGCGCCATACCATAAATCCAGGGACCTGGGTTTGATTCTGACGCGAGGTCATTTCCCGATCCCTCCCTGTCTCTCTCTCCTGCTCATTTCCTGTCTCTACACTGTCCTATCCAATAAATGTAAAAAAAGAGAAATCTATGTTGGCAGAATGAGGAATTGAAAATTGACTTAATTAAGAATTCTTAATAAAGATAACAGTGTTATCATTGTTTGGATGATCATGGGCACATCGTTGGCAAAACATAAAATTCTTAATGCAGACGGTTGCCTTGA
Organism: Neoarius graeffei; assembly: GCF_027579695.1. Classification (NCBI taxonomy): domain Eukaryota; kingdom Metazoa; phylum Chordata; class Actinopteri; order Siluriformes; family Ariidae; genus Neoarius; species Neoarius graeffei. Next base: position 23,193,618 of record NC_083570.1, read on the forward strand.
AATTTCAAATATTCTCAACTATTCTTTTTTTACAGTGTGGCTGCTGTAGAGCATGTGAAGACAGGGATCCAGCAGAAAAGATCCGAAGAGCATTTTGACCAGCTGTACATGAGAGCATCTCAGATAGTAACATCTGTAAGCCTGCAGCCAATCAAGATGCTTCAAGTACGAATGCCTCCAAAACGCTTCACTGGTTCAGCCATGCAGCATCACCATCCTACAGCTCAGGAGTACTACCGAGTGCAGTACTTTGGCACTTTAGACACTGTTGTTATGCAGTGCTCTGAGCGTTTTAGCCAAGAGGGGCTTCAGAGGCTGCAGAAGTTGGAAAATGTTCTCATCTCTGGGAAGATGGATGCACTCGTTGATGAATACCCAGAGTTGGATGCCGTGTCTTTGGACATACAGTTGAAAATGTTCAAGGCCAACTACCCATATACAACTCCCTCAGAGGTAGCAGAGATTTTGCGGGGCATGATGCCAGAGGTGCGACGTCTTTTCAAGGAAGTGGAGGCCCTCTTGAGACTCGTCATGGTTGTTCCTGCCTCCTCAGCAGAGGCTGAGCGGAGTTTTAGTGCCCTGAGGCGTCTAAAAACATGGCTGAGAACATCAATGACGCAGACCCGGTTAAACAATCTTGCCATTTGCCATGTCCATCAAGAGAAATTGGATGCACTGGATAGGAGACTGATCTGTCAGAGACTTGTTGAGTTACACGATGAACGCCTCCATATTTTTGGGCCATTTATTTAGATAAAGTCAATATATTTAATTTTCTACAAAGTTCTATGTTGTTTTGACCTATTAACCAGGGTAATGCTCCTTTCTATTGCTTTGGTAGCCATTTTTTTTGTAGCAATTTGGCATTTCTGCATTTGTTTGAAATATGTGTGTGTGTGTGTGTGTGTGTGTGTGAGACTAGCTCTGGTGTGACAGATTTTCATGCAATGTTTTACATGTTTTTTTGTATGTTGTATCGTGTTACATGTTTTGCAGTTGCACATTCTGTTGTTTTGTGTTTTGCCTGATACACAATAAAAAAACCCAAGATATAAATGTTAACATGTTCATTGGGAATTGTATTCATCAAAACAGTGTTCTAGATAAGCACATCTTTATCAATAGGCCCATATGAAAATTGCGCGAAATGCACTTAAAAATATTTTGGGAAGGGCTCAAATTTGGACCCCCCCAATATTTATACCATGGTTACGCCCTTGGTCCCGACGCACAGTGACACGCAGAATTTTTTGACATTCACGATCATGTCGAAATTAAGCTGAGAAAAGTCATGCATGACTGCAAGTACTTCTCTTTGGCTTTGGATGAGAGTACAGATGTGATGGATGTCAGCCAGCTACTGATTTTTACGAGAACTATTGACAGTTCATTTGAAGTGCACGAGGAGCTATTAAAATTGGTTTCTCTGCGTGATACGACTAAGGGCACCGATATATTCAATGCCGTTGACAGTGTTGCAAGTGGATATGGTGGCTTTGACAAGCTGTCAACTGTTGTTACGGATGGCGCACCCGCGATGCAGGGAAGACACGAAGGTTTTGCAGGGCTCCTCCGACAGAGCGGGGTAAACTGCCCTATACTGCACTGTATCATACATCAGGTGAGTAGCCTCATATTAACTGTGAGCTGTAGGCCTGAGTTTGACATGACAGGACAAAAATATTTTTTTTAACATGCCATGCATTTTATCTCTCCAGGAAGCCTTCTGCGCGAAGACACTGAACTTTAGCCACGTTATGGATTTAGTGACCAAAGTAACAAATCTCATCAGAGGGGGGAACAGGTCCCTTTGTCACAGGAGGTTCATTGCCTTTTTGGATGAAGTGGACGCCGCGTATGGGGATTTACAAATGCACACTGAGATCAGATGGATGAGTCGAGGAAAGTGTCTGGAGCGTTTTTTTTGCGCTGCGCTCTGAACTACCAGTGTTCTTGGACTCCAAGAACACTGGTAGTTCAGAGCGCAGCGCAAAAAACTCGGGACAAAGAAACCGTTTCAAAGTGTTTAACCATCTTATCGTCATCAAAAGCTTTAGCCATTTCCCCATCTGACAATGGCTTCTTTGCAAGCTCAAGTGAAACAGCATAAGAGGCTTTGAGTGCTGATTCCTGTGTAGTTGTGGCTCTGGTGAAAAGTTGCTGTTGTTAGTTTACTTTCGATTTGAGGTCAGCTACGACAGCGGCCCTTGCAGCTCCAGTGTACTTCTCATATTTAACGTCACATAGTAGAATTTCTTACTTAGTTGTTCCACTGATTTCCAGAAAAACACCTGACTTGTATTTCCCCTGATTATTTCCTGTTTATAAGTTCTATGTTTTCCCTCATTAGTTGCTTAGCATTTGCTTCCATAAATTATCAAGTTTGTCAGAATTAAAAAGTAATGCAGCCGAAACATCGCTCAGTAGCTTGTCCTATTTCATTCAACTGAGCGTGATTTCTAGAGAACTTTTTTAACAGGAGACAAATTATCTTAAAAGAAAATAAACTAATTGTCCTGTACATATACTGTATATGAGACAAGAAAAGATATTTCTGCAGAAATCTGGATATAGATTTAAATCTCTAATGGGCAATTGTTTGGAGACCAGCTGTAGTAGCAGCTTTTGGCACAAGATGTCGCTACTTTGCCACTTCGCAATCTAGTTCTATATTCAAATAATAAATCTTAATTCAGTAAACTCAACACTGTTTAACATTTTAAGATATTTAAAATCTATTAAATAAAATTACTAATTACAAGTACAATATAGTCCTGTGATTGTTCTTACTTTTCATAATAAGTCATGATCACTCATGACCATTCTCTAAGTATTCCTCAGCTCACACATGGTAAATTTATCTTTATTACTTCCTGTAAATCTCAGGAAATACACTTGCTGGTGAATATACTGATGGACATTACAGCTTAGTCCCAAACACTAGAATTCATGTGTGTTGAAAAGTGAAGTTAGTGAGCTGATAAAGTACAGAAACAGCCATCAAGATGAAGATTAATGTAAGGAGAAACTGTAAAATATACAGTACAATATACTATGACATGAGATAAAACCATCACATAAGAAAATATATGAATAAATATAACATTACATTCATGGCATTTAGCAGATGCGCTTTTTCAGAGCAACGCCCAACATACCCAGAGCAGTTGGGGGTTAGGTGCCTTCCTCAAGGTGACCTTTTGGTCCCAAAGCTGCTTCTTGAACCATTAGGCCATGGCTTCCTTTCTTAATATACTAATTTGATATATTAAAGGTAAATTGAGTCATGGAAAGAGTGATGAAAGAGATTTACAAAAATGAGAATGACATAGTGGTGATTGTGGTTTCCTGAAAACCAGACTATATAAAAGAGAGACACACAGGTAGTGTGACAGAATGTGTGTTTCAGTTTGAGGGACTGGGGTGTGTACAGAAGAATCAGTAATGATGAAGTGCTTGTATCTAATGTCTGTTGTGTTTCATGTCGCTGCAGGTGAGTGAAGATACTTTCTATTTTCTTTGACAGAAAGGAGAGAGAATATTAGCCAGTTCTTAGTTCAGCTGCTTTGTGTTTAGTTAATGTGGTTTCTGTCCAGACTGGGTTTACAGTCGGACGTAGTTCAGCCCTGTTCCTGAACAACCAAACCCAACACTGTAAACTGTTTATCATTGAGAGTTTTAATTAAAATCTTTACTTCCGACAGTGTTATAATATTAATTGGGCCAACAGAGATGAACACATCCAATGGAAATGTTTGACGATGGCTTTATGTAATGTTACTAAAATGCAGAATTTCTAGAAAAGCACATACTTCTGGTTAAAATGTTTAAAGACAGCAGTAATCTTTCTACGCAATTTAAACATAGACGTCGTGCCTTGTGTTATAATGTCCGTATTTGGACCTGTTCAGCTTTGATCATATGGATTTTTTTCTTCCTGTTTAACTTCGGTCTAAATGTACTGATGAAGAGAAGTGGGTGAATGAATAAGGAGGATTCTACCGTCAGATAATTTTACATCTTGATCATACTTACTGTGTAGGTTTTTACACATTTACTGAATTATATCTCTCACCATTTCTGTCTTTTTAAATGTTGGGAGAATGAGTTGATTTTGAGGCATGTATGAAGTGTTTCAAAAGTGATAGTACATTTCAGAGAACTCTCACAATCTCTGTCATACAGACTGTATGTTCAAGAATGCATAGGGGTGTGAGAGAAATGCTCTTTTCCTGTAGCCTCTACATCACTTCTTTGTTCTGGTCTTGGCTGTAAATAGATGCGTGTGAATTTCACACCTTTTTCTGCTGTCCCTCTGTCAGTGACCACCATCGTCACTTCCTGCATTACACCTTATTTAAACTGATCAGGTTAAAGAAATTATATAGTATTATTCTCGCTGAGTGGTCTTTATTTTCAGATGTAGTTGTAACTTGGTGGCTAACGACAGCTGTCTAACTACAAGTAGCTCTCAAGAACTAAAGAATTAATATTAAACACATGATCACAAGTTAGTGTAACACGCACAGTCGTTAGAAACTGGGTTGAGAAACAAGAGATTAGTGGTTCTGTGTCCAGCTGTGTGTGTGCACGTATCCCTCCAGCCTACTTGCGTACCATCCAGGTTCCATTTCTGTGTATTTTACATCCAGTATTTTCAGGATATTCTCCAGATCCACTACTAAAGTAACTAAACCGAAAGCCAAAATTGTGTTTTGTGTACATTTACCTGATGCAGTTATCCAAAGCAGAAGGATACACCTGAACAGATGAAGGGGAAGTGTCAGCTTGGCGATGCTGGGTTTTAAACTCACAACCTTCTGAGCAGGAGCTCAATGTGCCTTAACCACTGATCTTCCACTGTGCATTTCCTGTTCATGTCTGAATGATGTATTCATCTGAATCAACTCAGTGCAGGACTTTTTCTTGTATTATATATTGAAAAAATACCTTTAGCACTTGGTGATATGTGATATCTCACATGTGTATGTATGTGGAGCAAATGTACATACTTATATAAATTTCCAATGTCTTTAGCTTTTTTGGTTGCAAGTGATAAAAGGTTCTTGTTGAGAGAGAGAGAGAGAGAGAGAGAGAGAGAGACTTTGCTTGTGTTCTGGTAGAATGAGTTGATTTTGAGGTGTGTATGAAGTGTTTCTATAGTTATAGTATATTTTCCAGAACTCTTACAATCTCAATCTTATTGAATGTATCTTGAAGAACACATCTTAGCATTAGAGAAAAGTTATTTTCCTGTAGCTTGGATGTCACGTCTTCATTCTCTTTTGGACTGTAAATAGAGTTGTGTGAATTTCACACCTTTTTTTCTACTGTATCTCTGCCAGTGACCACCATCTTCACTTCCTGCATTACACCTCAGCTACAAGTTTTTATATTTATTTCAGTGCATTACTCAATAGTGTGTTCACATTTTCAAAACTCTTCACACAGAGAACACAACAGCAGTCTACATGGACGGAACTGTGTGTCGTTTTTCATTGCTTTTGACACAAAACAGATCAAAGAGCCTTAGCTTTCAAAATTTTAAGGGTTTTTTTTTCGCTCAAACTCAACCTTCAACAAACTGTATCTACAGCTAATTTTTCACGTTTATATACTGTATTCAAAGCTGTTAATAATAATAATAATAATAATAATAATAGGGGCGGCACGGTGGTGTAGTGGTTAGCGCTGTCGCCTCACAGCAAGAAGGTCCTGGGTTCGAGCCCCGGGGCCGGCGAGGGCCTTTCTGTGTGGAGTTTGCATGTTCTCCCCGTGTCCGCGTGGGTTTCCTCCGGGTGCTCCGGTTTCCCCCACAGTCCAAAGACATGCAGGTTAGGTTAACTGGTGACTCTAAAATTGACCGTAGGTGTGATTGTGAGTGTGAATGGTTGTCTGTGTCTATGTGTCAGCCCTGTGATGACCTGGCGACTTGTCCAGGGTGTACCCCGCCTTTCGCCCGTAGTCAGCTGGGATAGGCTCCAGCTTGCCTGCGACCCTGTAGAAGGATAAAGCGGCTAGAGATAATGAGATGAGATGAGATAATAATAATAATAATAATAAAATCACAAATGTCAGCTGGGCGAAGTGTACGACCAGGGATGGTTGGAGACGGATGTACCGGTAAGTGCAGAAGATATTTATTACGGAAAAAGACAATCGGGCAAACAATCCAAATCGATAAGCATAAACCAAGAAATGGTGAAACAAGCAATAAGTCGAGCGAGGCACAAACAGACTACCGTAGACTAGGCATGATCAGAACGACGAAACGGGGATCAGGAAACCAGGAGAACAATCAAGGAACAAGGCTCGGTAATGTGTCAACAACGCAACTCAATACTTTGCAAAGTGAGTGTGCTTTCACAGTCATCCTATAGGTGCGCTGCAGTGTTGTTTTCGTTAACGATGATGAAATTATTTCGTTAACGCACCTTTTTTTCATGACTAAAACGAGACAGTGATGAGCTAAACATAACTCTTTGATCACGAAAATACGACGAGATGTATCTGTTGTTTTCGTTGACGAGATGAAAATGTTAGTGGGTTGGCTATAGGACTATCAAAATGCATGGCGTTTCCTCCAACGACGTGTGCAACGGCACGTGCACGAGCAAGAGTGTGCACACGAAACATTCATGTCTGCATCACGCATATGACGGAGTGCGCAAGGGAGAGCGAGAGTGTCTGTGTGTGTGCCTGTTCATGTCGCGCATGCTAGACAAAGAGCATCCTGGTTGGTTTACAGACATCCAAACTCATTTCAGGGAGGTGTTGTGACGCATGACTTTTTTCCCATCAGCGGGGGGGTGTCACGACACCTCCCTGAAATGAGTTTAGATGTCTGTAAACCAATCAGGATGCTCTTTGTCTAGCATGTGCTACATGAACAGGCACACACGCAGTCTCTCTCGCTCTCCCACACGCACTCCGTCATATGTGCAATGCAGACATTAATGTTTCGCATGCATGCTTTTGCTCTAGATTCCGGGAGATATTATCCAATTTCCGGGCATCAGGGAGCCACTATCAATATGCGGGAGACTTCCGGGAGACTTGGGATGTCTGCACTAGACAGTGTTTACGTAGAGAGCATGTGCACTAGACAGCGTTTATGTAGAGCGCATACACACTTCAATCAATCAATCAATCAATCAATCAATCAATCAATCAATCAATCAATCAATCAATCTTTTATTTCAATTACATATAAACATATAATAGACTACACGAGTCTGCAAATAGCGCACTGCTAATCAAAGCAGACTCATGTTTACAAAGAAAAAATATTTTATATTAATTAATCTAATACTTAAATATGTATGAAAAAGATAAAACATACTTGACAAATTAACAACTATTTGGTAAGAAAAAGAGGAGACAATACTTGTTATTCGATATAAAGGTACAGAAATATATCATTCAATAACATTGAAAAAAAATAGAGAGAGAGAGAGGTATACTTGTCATACTGATAATAATAATTCATGCATGGTATTAAATAATATTTCAAGTTAAAACTAAGATAAATAAATAAATATATATACACTAGTATATAGCTCTTAATTAAATATAGAAATAAAGTTATGTAGAAAGAAAGAGTTTGGAGATGTCAACATCATATCAATATCGACTTAAATCAGAAAAAAGGTGGTGTCTGACTTGTTTCTTGAACGACAATTTAGATGAAGATCTTATAGAAGTTGGAATCTGGTTCCATACCCTAACACCAACACGGGAAAATGAGTTCTTTTGTAGATTTGTACGAGAATACTGAGTATATAAGTTCTTGGAGTAAGATGACCTAGTGTTATAAGAATGGATACTAGAAATAGAAGAAAATAATTTACAAATGTTTGAGGGTGCACTTTGATTAACAACGTCATACATTAATTTAGAAATACATTCATAGAAAAGATTTACTAGTAAAATATTGGTTTTGGAAAACAATGGAAGGGCACTTTATTATCAACAAACTGGATTAATCTTAAAGCTCGTTTTTGTAGGATTAATACTTTTATTTATGAGTTTTACAAGCCTGTCCCCAAGAACTAAGACCATATGTTAAATAAGGTTGAATCAGAGAACGATATAATGTCATAAGGGTATGTAGTGGAATAAAATGTCTAAGCTTGGCCAAAAGGCCGACAACCTTGCTTATTTTGTTGCAAATAAAATCAATATGAGGCTTCCAAGAAAGATTGTCATCGATTATTAAACCCAAATATTTGATATACTTTCTACGTTCAAGTGAAACAAGTTTGTTTTGAGACACTGTTTTGAGAGTATGTTATGCACAACCTGTCAACCTCGATTACAATTTCCTATCTCTGTATTGGCCTAATTTAATGTTTTAAAGTAATTATTTTTTCGACTAAAATGAATGACTAAAACTGGACTAAAACCCTTTTAGTTTTCCTCGACTAAAACTAGACCAAAACTATCAAGGATGGAATTGATTAAAATGTGACTAAAACTAATAAGCATTTCGTCCAAAAGACTAAGACTAAAACTAAATAAAAAATGGCTACCAAAATAACACTGGTGCGCTGATTGCGCCTTAATCCCATGCAGGTGCGAGTCGTTAACGGCACGTGCAGAGCCCGTTTGGAGCACGCATTGTCCGGAGCACGCCCATGAGTCTGTCTGTTGCATGTGCCAAGGCAAGCAGGTGTGACAACAAATGGATAGATACAACCCCGATTCCAAAAAAGTTGCGACAAAAGTACAAATTGTAAATAAAAAACGGAATGCAATAATTTACAAATTTCAAAAACTGATATTGTATTCACAATAGAACATAGACAACATATCAAATGTCGAAAGTGAGATATTTTGAAATTTCATGCCAAATATTGGCTCATTTGAAATTTCATGACAGCAACACATCTCAAAAAAGTTGGGACAGGGGCAATAAGAGGCTGGAAAAGTTAAAGGTACAAAAAAGGAACAGCTGGAGGACCAAATTGCAACTCATTAGGTCAGTTGGCAATAGGTCATTAACATGACTGGGTATAAAAAGAGCATCTTGGCATGGCAGCGGCTCTCAGAAGTAAAGATGGGAAGAGGATCACCAATCCCCCTAATTTTGCACCGACAAATAGTGGAGCAATATCAGAAAGGAGTTCGACAGCATAAAATTGCAAAGAGTTTGAACATATCATCATCTACAGTGCATAATATCATCAAAAGATTCAGAGAATCTGGAAGAGTCTCTGTGCATAAGGGTCAAGGCCGGAAAACCATACTGGGTGCCCATGATCTTCGGGCCCTTAGACGGCACTGCATGACATTCAGGCATACTTCTGTATTGAAAATCACAAAATGGGCTCAGGAATATTTCCAGAGAACATTATCTGTGAACACAATTCACCGTGCCATCCGCCGTTGCCAGCTAAAACTCTATAGTTCAAAGAAGAAGCCATATCTAAACATGATCCAGATGCGCAGACGTCTTCTCTGGGCCAAGGCTCATTTAAAATGGACTGTGGCAAAGTGGAAAACTGTTCTGTGGTCAGACTAATTAAAATTTGAAGTTCTTTATGGAAATCAGGGATGCTGTGTCATTCGGACTAAAGAGGAGAAGGATGACCCAAGTTGTTATCAGCGCTCAGTTCAGAAGCCTGCATCTCTGATGGCATGGGTTGCATTAGTGTGTGTGGCATGGGCAGCTTACACATCTGGAAAGACACCATCAATGCTGAAAAGTAGGTTCTAGAGCAACATATGCTCCCATCCAGATGGCGTCTCTTTCAGGGAAGACCTTGCATTTTCCAACATGACAATGCCAAACCACATACTGCATCAATTACAGCATCATGGCTGTGTAGAAGAAGGGTCCAGGCACTGAATTGGCCAGCCTGCAGTCCAGATCTTTCACCCATAGAAAACATTTGGCGCATCATAAAACGGAAGATACGACAAAAAAAGACCTAAGACAGTTGAGCAACTAGAATCCTACATTAGACAAGAATGGGTTAACATTCCTATCCCTAAACTTGAGCAACTTGTCTCCTCAGTCCCAAGATGTTTACACACTGTTGTAAAGAGAAAAGGGGATGTCTCACAATGGTAAACATGGCCTTGTCCCAACTTTTTTGAGATGTGTTGTTGTCATGAAATTTAAAATCACCTAATTTTTCTCTTTAACTGATACATTTTCTCAGTTTAAACATTTGATATGTCATCTATGTTCTATTCTGAATAAAATATGGAATTTTGAAACTTCCACATCATTGCATTCCATTTTTATTTACAATTTGTACTTTGTCCCAACTTTTTTGGAATTGGGGTTGTAGATCAGAATTTATTCAACAATGATATGAAACATTAAAACCAAACTTGCTGTAACTTACAGTCAGAGAAAATCTACATAACGCACTTTACATCATGATATTAAGGAAGTCAACAAGGAAAGTGTTATAACACATTATATATTGATGCTCTTTTGGAAATTATTTAATTTCATACCTTTATTAATGAGTTAATAATTCTCCATTCGTTATTTCTGTATTATCATTGGTTAATTCTTCATTATATTCTGCAGTCACACATTTCTGTTGGGAAGCAGAAGTCTAATGCACCTGCTTCTTGTTATTTAGGCTTGTGTATATGAGAAAAACAGAAAGATGTCTTCTAAGGTCTGATAAGGCAGAGAGGAAGGTCTGCGGTACTTGGACTGAGATGTCTTCTTATGCGTGATGAATGGAATAGGTTTGTGACCCGAATTTGTAATGAAGTAATTCTCACAGTGTAACGTTTGCACCCATCAGCACTCAGGACTCGGATTCCCAGAATTCACAGCGGCCTTCAAATATGGCCACCACGGACTACAACACCCATCCTACACTTTACTGCTCACAGTCCCAGATTACACACACCTGGACTTGATCACCACAGCACACTACTGAAGCTCACTCACTGCACTGGTTCATTGCAAAGTAAACACTCAGTTATTGTTGGTCTGACTTTACCAAGTCTTTGTATTTTGTGCTGATTTCCTGGGTTTGATTTTGACTCCTCTTTGGAGTCCTGCTGTTGTGCCGAGCCTCTGATATTCTGTTCGTGCCTCACCTGAACCTTGCCTGTCCCTGTTTCTGATTTTGCCTCCTGTTTTGGATTTGTTGGTCTGAATAAACTCTTTTTACTGTGTCTACATCCGTCTGTCGCCTGCCGTCCTGACACACAGTCCGAGTATTACAGCAGCTTTCAGTATGTGTATTTCCTTTGCTGTTAATTATGGAATCATTAATTATAAAATTTAAACAAATTATCTTTGTTTGACAAATAACATGAATTTCTTTGTTTACCTGAAACCACTCTGGGTGGCACGGTGGTGTAGTGGTTAGCATTGTCAAATCACAACAAGAAGGTTCTGGGTTTGAGCCCAGTGGCCGACGAGGGCCTTTCTGTGTGGCGTTTGCATGTTCTCCCCATGTCTGTGTGGGTTTTCTCTGTGTGCTCCAGTTTCCCCCACAGTCTAAAGACATGCAGGTTAGGTTAACATGGGGTGGCCATGGCCTGAAGGTTAGGCTGAAGTGCCCTTGGGCGAGGCACCTATCCCCCAACTACTCCCCACTGCTCTGGGTATGTGTGTGTGCTCATTGCTCACTCGTGTGCACGTATGTGTTCACTGCTTCAGATGGATTAAATCCAGAGGAGAAATTTTACTGTTTGCTTCAGTCTGTGCTTGAGTGTACATGTGATAAAGGCCTATTATTATTATTCACTCATCAATCACCCATCACTCCTGTGTGTGTGTTTAGACCATTCAACAAAGTCACAAAGTGATGTAGGTCACAGTATTTGCAGGATACCACAACAACAGCCTGCGCAAGGTTTTGGGGAGGTTCTTGGGAGCAAATGGAATCCCATTACTGCAGCAGCCATTTCAATCATCACCTCCCAGTCACAAAAACACGAATTTGTGCTCAACAAATAGTGTTATAAATAAAATGCTCCACAAACATTATGTAAAACTACATCAGCTACTTCACAACCACATACATTTATGATTAAATATATATCTACACATCCATACTCACTTGGCACTTTATTAGGAACACCTGCACACCTATTCATTCATGTAATTATCTAATCAGCCAATCGTATGGCTGCAGCGCTATGCATAAAGTCATGCAGTGCATAAAGTCATGCAGATACAAACCAGCAGCTTCAGGTAACGTTCACATCAACCATCAGGATGGAAAAATGTGATCTCAGTGATTTGGACTGTGGTATGATTGTTGATGCCAGATGGACTAGTTTGCATCGTTCTATTAATGCTGATTTCCTGGGATTTTCAGGCACAACAGTCTCTTGAGTTCTGCATGACTTCACCATTTAGCTATAGTTCTATAATCAAATAAATCATAATTAATTAAACAAGCAAAGCACTGTTGAACATTTTAATCTCTTTAAACTCAAATAAATCATTAATTACAAGCACAGAAAACTCCTATGATTAATCTTACTTTTCATAAATTTATTATGGTTATAGAGATTTATAAACTGTGTCATCAGAAAAGTCAGTTTTGTCACATAGGAAAAACTGCAGAAGTTTGGCTCCTGAACTCGACTGCTGTGTTGAATCGGTCTCTCAGTCATCCCTCAGAAAAAAACTATACAAATTTGAAACACTTTTTGCAGTTATTTAATGCATTCATTTGTTTATTTATGTAATTGTGGCAGTTCGTAGGAGGAGCACAGAAAGACGGCAGGCCAGAATAAAGTTCCATAATGCTCTTTTATTTGTTCTTTTCAGAGACAAATCTCTCCAGTCACACAACACACACCAGTTGACTGGTTCCAGAGAGAGCTGCCTTCCTCTGCTCTCTCTCTCTTTATATAGGGCACGGTCACTGGGAAGACACACAAACACAGGTTAATTGACATCAGGTGTAGTGATTTTGCCACTTACCTTCCCTGACTCCACCCTCCTGTCACAGACTGATGCTTGGCCACGCCCCCGCTGCCACATACCCCCACCGCCCGACTCAGGCCTGGCGGCCGTCCGGCCTGCAGCCGACTCCCCCCCCCCCCCCCCCTTGACGGGAGAGAAAGTCCGCCACAACCATCTGCGCCCCCAGCCTGTGGATCACCTTGAAATTAAAGGGTTGGAGTGCCAGATACCAATGGGTGATCCGCGCGTTGGCATCCTTCATGCGGTGGAGCCACTGGAGGGGCGCGTGGTCCGAACAGAGGGTGAAAGGGCGTCCCAGCAGGTAGTAGCAGAGGGCGAGGACCGCCCACTTGATCGCGAGGCACTCCTTCTCTATCGTGCTGTAGTGCCCCTCGCGTACCGACAGCTTTCTGCTGATGTACAGCACGGGACGATCCTCCCCCTCCACCTCCTGGGACAACACGGCCCCCAGCCCTCTGTCCGACGCATCCGTCTGTAACATAAAAGGGAGAGAAAAGTCAGGGGAGTGTAATAGTGGCCCCCCGCACAGTGCAGCCTTTACCTCAGAGAAAGCCCGCTGGCATTGCTACGTCCACTGGACCGGATCTGGTGCCCCCTTTTTAGTGAGATCAGTCAGCGGGCTGGTGACGTCCAAATAGTTAGGTATAAACCTACGATAGTAGCCAGCCAGCCCCAGGAACTGTCTCACCCCCTTTTTGGTCTTGGGCCTCGGGCAGGCCCCAATTGCTGCTGTCTTGTTAATTTGGGGACGCACCTGCCCGTTGCCAAAGTGGAAGCCCAGATACCGTACTTCCACCCACCCAATCGCACACTTCTTTGGGTTGGCTGTGAGACCCGCTCGCCTCAGCAACTTAAGGACGGCCCTCAGGTGTTGTAAGTGCCGCTGACAGTCATTACTATAAATAATGATATCGTCGAGGTATGCGGCCGCATAGGTGGTGTGGGGGCGGAGTACCCTGTCCATCAGCCGCTGAAATGTAGCGGGCGGCCCAAACAGCCCAAAAGGAAGTGTGACAAACTGGTGTAAGCCGAACGGTGTGGAAAAGGCCGTTTTTTCTCGGGATAATGGTGTGGGTGCAATCAGTTAATTATTGATATTAAGTGATCAATCTCGTTAAATCAGTCTCATTAAATTTTGAAGGTCAATAATTAAAATGAATCAATCCCATTGAATCATTTAATTTGACTCATTTGAATTGAATCATACCATAGAATCACTCTCATTTGAAGTGAATCGTTCAGTGAATCGTTCAATGAATCATTTAGGGAATCGTTCAATGAATCATTTAGGGAATCATTTAGTGAATCATACCATTAATCCTGGTGCTTAATAATAAATTACCAAACAGCTAAATTATGGTACATTTCCAAATTATTAAGATCACTTACCATATTATATAACATTTGCACCCTTTTTGAACTCTTTGAGAAAATTGGGGACTTCAGATGTTGTTCACACAAATAAACACAGTTTGTTTAATAAATGAATTTATTATACAAAGATAAAAAGATAAATCAATATATACAAGCAGTGAGGTGTGTGTGTGTGTGTGTGAGAGAGAGAGAGAGAGAGAGAGAGGGAGTGTGAAGGACTTGACCATGTGTTTAGCCTCGTGTAGCTAACTACACGTGGTGGAGGCCTAGCTTGTTGGTAGCTAAACAAAAGAATGTTATCTAAACAGAACAAAGGATTAGCTCTGTGTTTAGCCTCGTGTAGCTAACTACACGTGGTGGAGGCCTAGATTAGCCTTGTGTTGCTAGTATGTGTTTGTGAAAGGCCCTATAGCCTAGCTAAAGTGTGTTTGTTAGGCCTGATGGCTTGCTGAGCACATGGTAGGCCTTGATTAGCTTTGTGTTGCTAAGCAGACAAAAGCGAAGCTGTAGCTAACCCACTAGCTCATAACCATACTGAATCCACTGAAATCTTAATGACATCAAGATGTATAATAATGAGAACTATATGTTAGTGGTAAAGAATAAAAGAGAGAAGCATGCGCAGCCTATCTATTAAACAATTGAGAGAACATAGAACCAAAATAAATCAACACGCTGCGTGTTCAACAGTGTAACAATAAACCTGGGTTTAAATTCACACTATTTCAAATAAAAGCAAATTCCTAAGACTATCCTAATTATGCCCAAATGCCAAAATCTTACTTAATCCTGCCTTTAGCAAGATATGAAGAACTATTCGCCGGTGTAGTCTCGGGCCTCGCCGTGGGAGCACGTGAGCCGCTCGTGATGGAGGCGGAGAAACTTTCGGGTCGAACGGAGCACTTGGGTGGTTCCCGTGGAAAGCAGAGGGTTCTTGGTCCGAACCTCAGCGTTCGTGAGGAAAAGTCTCTGATCAGAATAAGATGCACAGCGCTTTTGAGTTAAAAAGGATTCAATCGCTTCTTAACTTCTGACTGCCTGGGCTGCAGTCGTGACGTCACTTCTAATGCAAGTAAACCGGTTGTAACTCAGGCTGAGTTTAGAGATCGCGCGACTCTAGAGTTTACCTTTGCCAAGGGTAAGAAGGTAAAATCGCGCTGAGTGATGGATCTTGCAAGAAAGAAGACGTCTTTTTGGGGTGGAGAGCGCCTCTTTATACGTCCAGATCCATCGGGAGCCAACCGTGAGAGACAAAGATGGAAGCGTTGTCCCATTGTTTTATGTTTCCTTGTATGATGACGTAGATGATCCCGCCCACGCGTGACGTAGGTCACACGGAAGTGGACTGGGAATTGTAGTTCTGACACAAGATGGCGGCATGATACCTACAGTCCCCCTTTTGGTCTCAGGGGTATGACGGAGTCGTAGCACTGAGAGCACCGTATCGTATCATCGCCGTGTCCATAGTCCTGGAGGTAGACTTGTCCTGTGCAGTCCATGGTGTCCTGTGAAGACTGTAAACTTGTGAGTTCCAGTAAGACAGTTGGAGACAGAGGCATTTTGGGCATAATATAATCACTATGGGCATTTTGGGCATATAATCACTATCTAACTAACTAGATCAAAACCACATCAAAAAAATTAAACATGGAACATGAAACATGTAGTGTTCAATTTCTTATGCATAAAAAAAAAGAAAAAGAAGAAATGAAGGAAGGAAAGAAGTATTAGTGTTTGGGTTGGCAAACCTAATCTTCTGGGAAGGTGATAGCAGTGGGTGGTCTGGCTAGAAAGCGTGCGCTACTGCGGCTAGCTGTCGGGGACACAGACCATCTTATCTAGCTAGGTGTGTAGTGTTATGTATGGGTTGCCTGGGCAGACCCAGTGGATGTCTTTCGTGAAGGTGCACATCTCTAAGTTTTGTGGATTCACAAAAGTGAGGATAGCACTGCCAAGACTATATGCCAGGTGTATTTGCGATGAATACACACTAGTAATAATAGCAGATTTTAGTATTTTATCTACCATGTTATACCGAAGGGTTATTACTTCATTGGGTTGGTGAAGTCTGACCGGGAATGTTAGTGTACGCTTATGGTTGAGTGATGCGTACAAGCTAGGTGGACAGGATGGGCCTAGCTGTCGTCCACCCCCTTTTGGAGTGAGAACTGTTCAAAAGGTTTGATTCGATTATCATGGAAATCGATATGAAAGCATTTGATTAGGCCTAGATATCCTAATGTGATACGCGACGGGGAACGGTTTTCCCACGATCGAAAGGTCTCGACCAGGGTGGTAGGAACTTCTCTGAGATTCGAGCGTAGTAGGCTTTGTGTCCTTCTACTCTCGAATCGAGATTCTTTTGGGCACCTGTAAAGGTTGACTGTAGGTGGCATCGTAGGTCGGCGACATGTTGATGTGCGGTGTATGCAATCGCGACGCTCATGGCCTCTGGTTTGTATAGGAGATGCGGGGGAAGAACCGACTCTCGCCCAGTCATCATCCCAAAGGGTGTGACTTCAGTGGCGCAATGAGGGGTGGACCGAATGGCCCTTAGCACCAAGGGAAGTTTCACATCACAAATTTTACCATGGTTTGTGATATACTTTTGCAGCATGCTCACAATGGTTTGAATGGCTCGTTCAGCCTGACCAGAGAATTGAGGGTGGTACGCGATATGGAATTTCGCCTTGACGCCTAACATGTTCCACAGCGCAGCCATTACACCAGCGGTGAAATGGGTGTCTGTGTCTGAGTCGATGGATAGAGGGAGATTTTTGCCACTAGGGGGAGTCGCGATGTCAGGTGTTTCGACACCGGACTCGGTGTGCAAAGACATGAACTGAAGTTCTTCAGAAATTTGATCTCACGTGGCGCTCGGTTGATCGGTGTTCGCACTGATCTCGTCGCAACGGGTTTGTGCATATTTTGTGGGATTCAACGACTGTGGGGTTTTGTTTTGTGTGAAGTTGACTAAGTTTATGTCGCAGGGCTTGGTTGGGATTGGGTCGCCTTGTGAGAGCCGTGTGTCTGAGAGATGATGGTGAAGACTCTAGCGCACATGAAGTGCGTTTTGTGTGTTTGCCTTCGCCACCAGGGGGGGCCCTACATCCTGACCCTCGCCTGCTGTTTCAGAGGGATCTCCTCCCCCTTTCACGAGATATACCCGTGGTTCCTGGCCTAGTCATGCCAGTGAATGGCCTTTTGCCATTTTTCTTGGGCTCTTTTGTTTTATCTGTTGAGGGGTCTGACGTCTCCTGTAACAGTTCTTTAATCTCAGCCAACTGGGCTTTTAAAGAGTCCAGCTCTGAGTGGAACTCACCAGGTTGGTCTGAGTCACTGTGTTGGTCGTCTCTACCCTTGCTTTTAGAGCTACGGTCGGAACGCTTCTGCCGTTTCTGGTCAGAGCGGGGATGACGGTTTTGCTGCCAACCGTTTTGTTCCCTACGACCCTTTTCATTTGATGGGCGATTGCCATCGTCACTGTGGACTCGCCCTCGGTCCCTCCTGGCCTTACCTTGTCGATTTTTCCACTCACCATTGTGATGGTTCGGCAAGGATCGGGCTGGACCGGAATTCTTCCAGGTGGGTCCCCCTTTCGGTGCTTCACCTCCTAAGGTTAGCGGGGGCTTGTCCTCACCCTGGAGACTAAGGACTCTGGGTTCATCATCATTTCCGTTTGCGGTTTTGACAATGGTCTCCCAGGTCATTTGGGCTAGTCGCCTAATTTCCCTCATCGAATAGCGACCTTGTCGACACGTCAGTGTGACATGGGTCCGCACGCTTGGGTGGAGGTTATGCAAGAAGAGAGATATGAAACCTCTATCTTCTTCCAACCCTGGTGCACTACTACCTTGGAAATAGGCAGTACGTAGCCGTCTGTAATATTCACGAGGCGCCTCAGACCGTTTTTGTTTGACTTGTAATGCACACAATATCGCGGAGGTTTCGTCCGTGTATGGCGCATATTCTTCCCTCATGTAATTGCGAAGTTTCGAATAACTATCGCGAATGTTTGGGGGTAGTGTCTCTAAAAAGGCACGAACGCTACTACTGGAGGTCTTCCAGATTAGTTTAAGTTTTTCACGTGTTGTGGCGTTCGGCAGGTCCATCAGGCATCGATCAATTTCTCGTAAATAGTTATTTACATTTGTTCTTTGATTGTCGGGATCGAATTGTTCGACATCTTTGGCAAGTAGGTCAATTTGCCGTAAACGAAGGGTTTGGTGCACGTCCTTGTGCGACCTTCTTGGCTCTTCTGAGTACTCACTGTCTGAGCTACTCTGGAATCGCTCCCGCTTCGCACGAGATGCGTGGTCTGATTCGTCTGGAGATGGATCAGGGAGACTGAAGCGCACTGACCTAGGTGTGCTACGGGCCTGGGCTTCGGATGAGCGCAGGATGGCTCCATCTTGGCTAAACGACGGAGTCGAGTAGCGAGTTGATGGAGTTTGGCGGGGTGTCTGGTCCTCGACCAGATCATTTACGGTGTCCGGTTCGGACGCCTCTTCCCGCTCTGAGCTTTGGCGCATTGTTGGGGGTCTTTCACGCCCCTCGCGCTGCTCATGGGGGGTCTGCTCCTGGGCAGCCCTCTTAGCAACCATTTCGGCTTTCTCTAGCCGTTTGGTGCAATTATCAAGGGAGGTCTTCAAGAGCTCACACTCCCTATGTAAATCATTATGATCGGCTGTCAGCTTGGCGTTGCTGGTGGTCAGCCTTTCAACCTCTCCGCGAAGGCATCTGATTTCTGAATCAGCATTTTGGAAGTATGATAGGAATAGCTTACCTAGTGCCACTTGGACACTAATAGTTGTTCTTTTTGGATCTCTCATATGTTTGTTTGAATTGTCTAGGTTGTTTTGGCATTCACTCTCACTCATGTACTTAATGTTTGCCTTTTCGGAGGCAGAGCAGTGAATGAGGTCTGCAATGACCTCAAGGAGAGACACGTCTTGAGCGTTGTCTTCCATTTTTGAGACATGAGGGGATGCCATTTTACTTAGGCTGGATGTTAGATAATTAATCAAGTTAATTATTAATTTAATCATTATTAATTAATTATGTAATTAATTATGAAGGTTTATTTGGAAATGCTCTCTTATCCTAAGTTGAATAGGTTATGAGTATTGGTGATATGGTTATCACACTACTGTTATCCGTTTTAACACACCTGGGGATATACCTTAGCAGTTGCTGAATTAAACTGATAGTTTATTTGTTGTTGAACAATAATCCAGAAGTCAACAAACCAATCTCCTCACACGAGGCACCATTTTAACTGTGGGTGCAATCAGTTAATTATTGATATTAAGTGATCAATCTCGTTAAATCAGTCTCATTAAATTTTGAAGGTCAATAATTAAAATGAATCAATCCCATTGAATCATTTAATTTGACTCGTTTGAATTGAATCATACCATAGAATCACTCTCATTTGAAGTGAATCGTTCAGTGAATCGTTCAATGAATCATTTAGGGAATCGTTCAATGAATCATTTAGGGAATCATTTAGTGAATCATACCATTAATCCTGGTGCTTAATAATAAATTACCAAACAGCTAAATTATGGTACATTTCCAAATTATTAAGATCACTTACCATATTATATAACATTTGCACCCTTTTTGAACTCTTTGAGAAAATTGGGGACTTCAGATGTTGTTCACACAAATAAACACAGTTTGTTTAATAAATGAATTTATTATACAAAGATAAAAAGATAAATCAATATATACAAGCAGTGAGGTGTGTGTGTGTGTGTGTGTGTGGGAGAGAGAGAGAGAGAGAGGGAGTGTGAAGGACTTGACCATGTGTTTAGCCTCGTGTAGCTAACTACACGTGGTGGAGGCCTAGCTTGTTGGTAGCTAAACAAAAGAATGTTATCTAAACAGAACAAAGGATTAGCTCTGTGTTTAGCCTCGTGTAGCTAACTACACGTGGTGGAGGCCTAGATTAGCCTTGTGTTGCTAGTATGTGTTTGTGAAAGGCCCTATAGCCTAGCTAAAGTGTGTTTGTTAGGCCTGATGGCTTGCTGAGCACATGGTAGGCCTTGATTAGCTTTGTGTTGCTAAGCAGACAAAAGCGAAGCTGTAGCTAACCCACTAGCTCATAACCATACTGAATCCACTGAAATCTTAATGACATCAAGATGTATAATAATGAGAACTATATGTTAGTGGTAAAGAATAAAAGAGAGAAGCATGCGCAGCCTATCTATTAAACAATTGAGAGAACATAGAACCAAAATAAATCAACACGCTGCGTGTTCAACAGTGTAACAATAAACCTGGGTTTAAATTCACACTATTTCAAATAAAAGCAAATTCCTAAGACTATCCTAATTATGCCCAAATGCCAAAATCTTACTTAATCCTGCCTTTAGCAAGATATGAAGAACTATTCGCCGGTGTAGTCTCGGGCCTCGCCGTGGGAGCACGTGAGCCGCTCGTGATGGAGGCGGAGAAACTTTCGGGTCGAACGGAGCACTTGGGTGGTTCCCGTGGAAAGCAGAGGGTTCTTGGTCCGAACCTCAGCGTTCGTGAGGAAAAGTCTCTGATCAGAATAAGATGCACAGCGCTTTTGAGTTAAAAAGGATTCAATCGCTTCTTAACTTCTGACTGCCTGGGCTGCAGTCGTGACGTCACTTCTAATGCAAGTAAACCGGTTGTAACTCAGGCTGAGTTTAGAGATCGCGCGACTCTAGAGTTTACCTTTGCCAAGGGTAAGAAGGTAAAATCGCGCTGAGTGATGGATCTTGCAAGAAAGAAGACGTCTTTTTGGGGTGGAGAGCACCTCTTTATACGTCCAGATCCATCGGGAGCCAACCGTGAGAGACAAAGATGGAAGCGTTGTCCCATTGTTTTATGTTTCCTTGTATGATGACGTAGATGATCCCGCCCACGCGTGACGTAGGTCACACGGAAGTGGACTGGGAATTGTAGTTCTGACACAAGATGGCGGCATGATACCTACAGTGGAGTCAAGGGGATCTGCCAATAACCTTTTGTCAAATCCAGTGTCGAGTAAAAGCGAGCCGTGCCTAGCCGATCGAGCAACTCATCAATACGAGGCATTGGGTACGCGTCAAATTTAGACACCGCGTTGACTTTTCGGTAGTCCACACAGAACCTGACCGACCCGTCGGCCTTGGGAACCAAGACCACTGGGCTGCTCCAGTCACTGTGGGACTCCTCGACGATGCCCATCTCGAGCATGGCCTCGAGTTCTTCCCGAACCACTTTTTTCTTGTGTTCGGGCAGCCTGTAAGGGCGGCTACGCACTACCACCCCCGGGGGCGTCTCAATGTGATGCTCTATGAGGTCGGTGTGGCCGGGCAGGGGCGAGAACACGTCCGAAAACTCGGTCTGCAACTGGGTGACCTCCACGAGTTGGGTCAGGGAGAGGTGGTCTCCAGAGGGGACCGGAGAGGTATGCGATGCCAATGTGCCCTTTTGAACCTCCAGCCCCAGCTCCGCCTTCCCCGGAACCACCGACACCAATGCTACGGGGACCTCCTCGTTCCAGAGTTTGAGTAGATTGAGGTGGTAAATCTGTAGCACCCCACCCCTGTCCGTTCGCCTCACCTCATAGTCGATGTCCCCGACTCGCCGTGTGACCTCAAAGGGTCCTTGCCACCTGGCGATCAATTTGGAGCTCGATGTGGGCAACAGTACGAGTACTTTATCTCCCGGTGCGAACTCCCTAAGGCGCGTACCCCTGTCGTACAGGCGGGTTTGCCGTTCTTGGGCCTGCCGCAAATTCTCCTGGGTTAGGTGTGTGAGCGTGTGGAGTTTTGCGCGCAGGTCAATAACGTATTGAATTTCATTTTTACTGGGTGAAGGTCCCTCCTCCCAATTTTCTCGCAGCACATCTAAAATGCCGCGCGGCTTACGCCCGTATAACAATTCAAACGGGGAGAACCCCGTGGAGGCTTGGGGGACCTCTCGCACTGCAAATAACAAGGGTTCGAGCCATTTATCCCAGTTACGTGCGTCCTCACTTACGAATTTTTTAATTATATTCTTGAGGGTGCGATTGAACCGTTCAACTAAACCGTCCATTTGTGGGTGATAAACGCTGGTGCGGATCGGCTTAATACCTAATAGCCTATACAGTTCGCTCAGTGTTCATGACATAAACGAGGTGCCTTGGTCAGTCAGAATCTCTTTCGGGATTCCAACTCGGGAGATGATGCGGAAGAGTGCCTCCGCAATGCTGCGTGCTGAGATATTGCGAAGAGGCACCGCTTCCGGGTATCGCGTTGCATAGTCCACCAGAACTAATATAAAGCGGTACCCTCGTGTTGACTGATCTAATAGCCCGACGAGATCCATCCCAATCCTTTCGAACGGGGTCTCGATTAATGGTAGGGGGCGCAAAGGCACTTTTGGAATGGCCGCTGGATTTACTAACTGGCATTCACGGCACGCTGTACACCACCTACGGACATCGCCGCGAATCCCCGGCCAATAGAATCGGGCCATTATTCGGGCTAGTGTCTTATCCTGCCCTAAGTGTCCAGCCATGGGATTAAAGTGAGCCACCTGGAATACCAATTCCCGGCGGCTTTTTGGAATCAAAAGCT
Source organism: Neoarius graeffei (assembly GCF_027579695.1). Taxonomy (NCBI): domain Eukaryota; kingdom Metazoa; phylum Chordata; class Actinopteri; order Siluriformes; family Ariidae; genus Neoarius; species Neoarius graeffei. Next base: position 23,216,499 of record NC_083570.1, read on the forward strand.
GGGTGATTTGCTCTTTCATCTGAGTGTCCTGCGTCACTCGGTATAATCTATCTTTCATAATAGAAAAATAGGGGAAGGACGGGGTGGCGTTCGGCGGGAGCGTTTGACCATCGATTACTCTCACTTGGTCAAACGCATGCCGCAGAGTCTCGTCTCACGACTGCTCTAACGGGAAATCCGCAAGGGATTCCCCAAGAGAGGGAGGAGGAGCCTGTGGCTCCTCACTCTGACGCGAAGATGACGTGGATGGCTCTGCGACAGCTGCCCCCGCCAAAGCGACACCGGGACCTCCCCCTGCTGACCTATGGCAGGACACACTCTTCACTAGATGACTCATCAACTCCCCGAATCCCGGCCAATCAGTCCCCAAAATTATCGAGTGGGTGAGGCGAGGATTAACCGCCGCCTTTACTATAAATTTTTCCCCTCGGAACAAAATGTGGACCGACACCAACGGGTAGCTGTGAACATCCCCGTGCACACACAACACCTTCACCCCCTGTGCTCCCCCCAATGCCTCGTCTTGCACCAGGCTTTGGTGGATTGAGGTCTGATTACAACCGGAATCCACCAATGCCTGATATGTATCCCCTTGGATACTCACTGGTATGCGATACGCTCTGGCCCGATCGAGGGCAGCTCCTGGCGCGTCAGGGATCCGAACCACCGCGCCCACTTCCATTGCCGAACACTGCTGTTGGAGGTGGCCTGGCTCCCCGCAGCGCCAGAAAACCGGCCCGGGCTTCCTCTCTGCACCGGCGCCCCGGGGCTCACTCACCTGAGGGGGGGGAAGAGACAGACACAGAAGGGAAAAACGGGAGGACACTGCGGGTGCGACGGGCCGGCTGGGGTGGGGCCAGCCCCCGCCTCCGCGGTGGGGGAACGGGGTGAGGACGAGACACAGGAGGAGAGAGGGGGAGAGAGAGAGAGGAGAGAAGAGGATGTTCGCTGTCCTGCCGTCAGAACAGCCGCCAAATGGTCCTCCGCCAACTCGATGGCCTGATCCAGCGATGCCGGGCGGTGGCACTGGACCCACTCCACGGTTCCCTCTGGCAGGCGGCCGATGAACTGCTCCAGCACCACCTGATCGAGGATTCCCTCGGCGTCGCAGTTGTTGGCCCTCAACCATTGCCAACAGGCGTCCCGGAGCTGCTGGCCAAACGCGAACGGCCGGCCGACTTCCTCCAGCCGCAGAGCGCGGAAGCGCTGTCATTGTTGTTCGGGGGTGCGCCCCACCCGCTGGAGGACGGCCCGGCGAAGGTCCGCGTAGGCCAGCCGGCGGTCAGCGGGGAGCTGAAGCGCAGCCAGCTGCGCCTCTCCTGTTAGCCGGGGGAGAAGGCGCGCCGCGCGCTGCTCCATCGGCCACCCCGAGGTCTCCGCGACTTGCTCGAAGAGCGTGATGAATGCCTCGGGGTCGTCCTGCGGGCCCATCTTGGTTAGGATGAGGGGGGACGGGCCCACAGTGGGAGCGCTGGTGGACCCCGCCGACGCGAGGAGGTGCCGGAACGCCTGACGATCTTCCTGCTGCGTCAGCACCAGGGCCTCGAACTGGCGCTCTTGCTCCTTCCAGAGGGTGATTAGCGCCTGGTGCTGGCTCTGCTGGGCCGTGGCGAGGGCGTGGACCAGGTCCACAAAGGTGGAGGGCTCCATGGGGCTGTTCTTTTCCTGGGCTCCGTCCTGGGTTTCGGCACCACTGTGGCAGTTCGTAGGAGGGGGAGGAGCACAGAAAGACGGCAGGCCAGAATAAAGTTCCATAATGCTCTTTTATTTGTTCTTTTCAGAGACAAATCTCTCCAGTCACACAACACACACCAGTTGACTGGTTCCAGAGAGAGCTGCCTTCCTCTGCTCTCTCTCTCTTTATATAGGGCGCGGTCACTGGGAAGACACACAAACACAGGTTAATTGACATCAGGTGTAGTGATTTTGCCACTTACCTTCCGTGACTCCGCCCTCCTCTCACAGACTGATGCTTGGCCACGCCCCCGCTGCCACAGTAATATTTCATCGAAAGGAAAAGGCGACATATGCAAGCACTGAGAAAATGATGCAGATAACAACGAGGATGTTATTTACCAGCTTAAAGGGATAGTTCGGGATTTTTGACATGAATCTGTATGGCATCCCCATCAATAGTGTCGTGCAAACACACTGACTTACCCCTGACAGCATCCTGTGAGTCCAGTTCTTGTCCAGTTTTGGTCCAGACGAAAGTAGTCCGGTAAGTTTGTTGGGGTCACGAAAGTAAAACGTTTTTCATCTCAAAACAGTATGTGTTCAAAAGAGTGATATATTTGCATCACAAAACCATTGCCAAATAAAAAGTCAGACCTCGAAATCGCTTGGCACTATTTTCTCTCCCTCGGTATCACTGCGCGCTGTCATGTTGACATCTGCACAGGAATCAACACCTTTCCCATTGTTTGGCAGTGATTAGGAGTTCAGATCAGCGGCGCTAACAAGCTAATTTGAGAGCAAGAACAGCGACAAATTTATCACCTTCTATAACCTATACAATAATATATTTGTGAAAATGGTGCGCACTTGCGACTATCCAGGCTGTAGCAACAAAGATGTGGCTGAATCTCCGCACACATTTCACCGTCGTAGTCAGACATGTTGTCGCTAACTTTGCTAGCAGTAAACAATGTAGTGATGTGTCGGTCGCGAACGATCCGGTTCAAAGAGCCGGCTCTTTGAAGTGAACGACGGGAGCCGGCTCTTCGGTGGGAGTTGAGTTGGGGAGCCGAATTAGTTTTTTGTCCTTAGGTGCCTCAGAGAGAGAGAGAGAGAGAGAGAGAGAGACAGACAGAGTTCAGCTCAACTGAAGGATGATTGTCTATTTGACAACCATGATCATCTGTTTTATTGTGCTTTCTTAAAAGTGCGTTGCACAGCAATAAGTAGCCTAACTTAATATTTTTGGGAACTGGGTAAAATAACTGACAGTGTTTAACCTGTTTGTAAAACTTGAATGGCCTTGTGATATGTAGAGGCTACATTCCTCTCTGTTTACTTTTTTTAGTATAGGCCTACTGTAGGCTGTCATCATGAAAAGGAGCAAGAAGGACATTATGTCCTTTTTTTTTTTGCCCCTGTTGGCAAAAAGCAACATAGAGAGAGTAAGGAAGATGAAGATTATGAAAGAGGAGAGAGAGCCACCCCTCCTTGAACTGCCACCTTATTGTGGTGGAGGGGTTTGTGTGCTTGAATGATCCTAGGAGCTATGTTGTCGGGGGCATTATGCCCCTGTCAGGGTTTCCCAAGGCAGACAGGTCCTAGGTGACAGGCCAGACTAAGAGCAGTTCACCAAAACCCCTATGGAGAAAAATCAGAGGACCGTGACGTCGCCCGGGATGACGCAGCCGGGGCCCCACCCTGGAGCCAGGCCCGGGGTTGGGGCTCGTATGCGAGCGCTTGGTGGCCGGGCCTTTGCCCATGGGGCCCGGCCGGGCTCAGCCCGAAGAGCTGACGTGGGCCCGACCTCCTGTGGGTTCACCACCCACAGAGGTAGCAGTAGGGGACTGGTGCAATGTGGATTGGGTGGCAGTCGAAGGCAGGGGCCTCGACGACCTGATCCCCGGACACAGCGGCTGGCTGTTGGGACATGGAATGTCACTTCGCTGGGGGGGAAAGAGCCTGAGCTTGTGCGGGAGGTTGAGAGGTACCGGCTAGAGATAGTCGGGCTCACCTCCACGCACAGCTTGGGCTCTGGAACCCAGCTCCTCGAGAGGGGCTGGACTCTCCACTTCTCTGGAGTCGCCCGTGGTGAGCGGCGGCGGGCTGGTGTGGGCTTGCTTATAGCTCCCCAGCTCAGCCGCCATGTGTTGGAGTTTACCCCAGTGAACGAGAGGGTCGCCTCGCTGCGCCTTCGGATTGGGGAGAGGGCTCTTGCTGTTGTTTGTGCCTATGGCCCAAATAGCAGTATAGAGTATCCGGCCTTCTTGGAGTCCCTGGGAGAGGTACTGAGGAGTGCTCAGACTGGGGACTCCATTGTGTTACTGGGGGACTTCAATGCTCACGTGGGAGATGACAGTGACACCTGGAGGGGCGTGGTTGGGAGGAACGGCCTCCCCGATCTGAACCCGAGTGGTGTTTTGTTATTGGACTTCTGTGCTAGTCATGGTTTGTCCATAACGAACACCATGTTCGAGCATAGGGGTGTCCATAAGTGCACGTGGCACCAGGACACCTTAGGTCGGAGGTCAATGATAGACCTTGTAGTCGTTTCATCTGATCTCCGGCCCTATGTCTTGGACACTCGGGTGAAGAGAGGGGCTGAGCTGTCAACTGATCACCACCTGGTGGTGAGTTGGATCCGCTGGCGGAGGAGGAAGCTGGACAGACCTGGCAGGCCCAAACGTATGGTGAGGGTCTGCTGGGAACGTCTGGCCGAGCACTCTGTCGGGGAGGTCTTTAACTCCCACCTCCGGGAGAGCTTTTCCCAGCTTCCGAGGGAGGCGGGGGACATTGAGTCTGAGTGGACCATGTTCTCTACCTCCATTGTGGACGCAGCTGTTCAGAGCTGTGGCCGCAAGGTCTCCGGTGCCTGTCGTGGCGGCAATCCCCGAACCCGGTGGTGGACACCAGAAGTAAGGGATGCCGTCAAGCTGAAGAAGGAGTCCTATCGGGCCATGTTAACCTCCAGGACTCCCGAGGCAGCTGACGGGTATCGGCAGGCCAGGCGTGCTGCAGCTCGGGCAGTTGCGGAGGCAAAAACTCGGAACTGGGAGGAGTTCGGGGAGGCCATGGAGAAGGACTATCGGTCGGCCTCGAAGAAATTCTGGCAAACCGTCCGGCGCCTCAGGAGGGGGAAGCAGTACTCTGCCAACACTGTTTACAGTGCGGGTGGGGAGCTGTTGACCTCGACTGGGGACATTGTCGGGCGGTGGAAGGAATGCTTTGAGGATCTCCTCAATCCCACCGTCATGTCTTCCACTGAGGAGACTGAGGCTGATGACTCAGAGGTGGACTCGTCCATTACCCAAGCCGAAGTCACTGAGGTGGTTTGCAAGCTCCTCAGTGGCAAGGCACCGGGGGTGGATGAGATCCGCCCTGAGTATCTCAAGTCTCTGGATGTTGTGGGGCTGTCTTGGTTGACACGCCTCTGCAACATCGCGTGGCGGTCAGGGACAGTGCCTCTGGAGTGGCAGACTGGGGTGGTGGTCCCTCTTTTTAAGAAAGGGGACCGGAGAGTGTGCCCCAATTATAGGGGAATCACACTTCTCAGCCTCCCAGGGAAGGTTTACTCCAGGGTACTGGAGAGGAGAATTCGACCAATAGTCGAACCTCGGATCCAGGAGGAACAATGCGGTTTTCGTCCTGGTCGTGGAACACTGGACCAGCTCTATACCCTTCATAGGGTGCTCGAGGGTTCATGGGAGTTTGCCCAACCAGTCCACATGTGCTTTGTGGATCTGGAGAAGGCATTCGACCGTGTCCCCCGTAGTATTCTGTGGGGGGTGCTTCGGGAGTATGGGGTTCGGGGCTCTTTGCTAAGGGCTGTCCGGTCCCTGTACGAACGGAGCAGGAGTCTGGTTCGCATTGCCGGCAGTAAGTCAGACCTGTTCCCAGTGCATGTTGGACTCCGGCAGGGCTGCCCTTTGTCACCGGTTCTGTTCATAATTTTTATGGACAGAATTTCTAGGCGCAGCCAGGGGCCAGAAGGAATCCTGTTTGGGAACCACAGGATTTCATCTCTGCTTTTTGCGGATGATGTTGTCCTGTTGGCTTCTTCAAACCAGGACCTTCAGCATGCACTGGGGCGGTTTGCAGTCGAGTGTGAAGCGGCTGGGATGAGAATCAGCACCTCCAAGTCCGAGGCCATGGTTCTCGACCGGAAAAGGGTGGCTTGCCCTCTCCAGGTTGGTGGAGAAGTTCTGCCTCAAGTGGAGGAGTTTAAGTATCTCGGGATCTTGTTCACGAGTGAGGGAAGGATGGAGCGTGAGATCGACAGGCGGATCGGTGCAGCCTCCGCAGTGATGCGGTCGCTTTACCGGTCCGTTGTGGTGAAGAAGGAGCTGAGCCAAAAGGCGAAGCTCTCAATTTACCGGTCGATCTACGTTCCGACTCTCACCTATGGTCATGAGCTTTGGGTAATGACCGAAAGGACAAGATCGCGGATACAAGCGGCCGAAATGAGTTTCCTTCGCAGGGTGGCTGGGCGCTCCCTTAGAGATAGGGTGAGAAGCACAGTCACTCGGGAGGAGCTCGGAGTAGAGCCGCTGCTGCTCCACATCGAGAGGAATCAGCTGAGGTGGCTCGGGCATCTTTTTCGGATGCCTCCTGGACGCCTCCCTGGGGAGGTGTTCCAGGCATGTCCCCCCGGGAGGAGGCCCCGGGGAAGACCCAGGACACGCTGGAGGGACTATGTCTCTCGGCTGGCCTGGGAACGCCTCGGTGTTCTTCCCGAGGAGCTGGCCGAGGTGTCTGGGGAAAGGGAAGTTTGGGCTTCCCTGCTTAGACTGCTGCCTCCGCGACCCGGTCCCGGATAAAGCGGAAGAAGACGAGACGAGACGAGACGAGAGAGAGAGCCAGAGGTGGAGAGAGAGCCAGAGGTGGTGGTTGGAGAGGTGGAAAGTGAGGCATCTGAAAGGCAATCTGAGACTGAGGATGAAGACATTCAGGATCAGATTGAGGGACAGAATGAGGGACAACCCAACGAGTCATTGGGACAACCAGATTCACCATGCATATCAAGTACAGCACCATCAGGTTTGTGATGTTGAACAAATGTGTGTGTGTGAGCGGTGTCGGCCTACAATTCATATAGCCTAGCCTGAAAGTGTGAAGTCTGAATAATAATTAATAAATATAAAATAAAAATAATAGATATAATAATAAATTAATAAATGAATAATGATAAATAAATGAATAATGATAAATAAATGTTGTTCTCAGTTGCACTCTCATATTTACTGTATTCATCTTTCTCCAGATATCAGCAGGTGCTTGGACGACACTCCAGTACAGCCACATCTGAAGAAAAGGTTCATTGTATGCAAAAATAGAAATCTTATTTTACAAAAAAGAGAAACATGGTTTTAAGATTTATTGAGCACAATTTATTTTATGTTTAGGCTATTGAGACAGAATGTTTATCTCATTGTATTTACGCTCAATGTATGTTGTTTTGGTTTTAAATAAACTAAACAAAACATTTTGAACACTTAAATATTGCCATGTTTTGTCCTTACATGTGCCCCCCTGAAAAAACACTGGCCCCACCTCGGCCCCCCTAGTAATTTTGGTCTAGAACCGCCACTGCACCCTAGGCAAGATTTTAGGTGGCGCCCCCTCCCCAACACCAGTTAAAACCACTGATAGTGTATCTATACCAACAAGAAATGGAATATGTAGTGGAAGTTCATTATGTCTAACTATTAAAGCTATTTTAAGTTCGTTTCTTAAGACAAGGATTTTTTTAAGATGTTACCTTGCTGACAGTTTCGGCGGGAATCTTCCGCCTTCTTCAAAACAGTCACCAGATGTCGAGTGGTGACGTGCCTTATCAGCTGAATTTACGCTCCGTAGCGTAACATCAGCTGATAAGGCACGTCACCACTCGACATCTGGTGACTGTTTTGAAGAAGGCGGAAGGTTCCCGCCGAAACTGTCAACAAGGTAACATCTTAAAAAATCATTGTCTTAAGAAATGAACTTAAAATAGCAAGAAATGGAATAGCTTTGTCTTAAAGCATTCTTTTATTTAAACAAAAAAAATTGCACGTTCAAAATACTTAATTAAAGGCATTAAATAAAGAAATTGCACATTCAAAATATTTAATACTGAATTAAAGAAACAAATACAAAATATGAACTGAATATATGAAACATAATATAAATGGCTTACATAAAGTGTTACATTTACAGTACTCCCAAAATAAAAAATGTAAACAAGTGTTGTAATTCGTAAATGCAATATAAATAAGGCATTGCACAAAATAAGATATTAAAGAAACCAGTGTGCATGAAAAATACAAGGATTTAAATAAAAATATATAAAATTGTGATATTAAAAAGACCTCTAGTGGTGTTTTTTGGTACTGCCTTCAACTTCAACTATTGAAAGCATGGCTTTTAGGGGTTCCACAGACGCATTAAATCTCATCTCATCTCATTATCTCTAGCCGCTTTATCCTTCTACAGGGTCGCAGGCAAGCTGGAGCCTATCCCAGCTGACTACGGGCGAAAGGCGGGGTACACCCTGGACAAGTCGCCAGGTCATCACAGGGCTGACACATAGACACAGACAACCATTCACACTCACATTCACACCTACGGTCAATTTAGAGTCACCAGTTAACCTAACCTGCATGTCTTTGGACTGTGGGGGAAACCGGAGCACCCGGAGGAAACCCACGCGGACACGGGGAGAACATGCAAACTCCACACAGAAAGGCCCTCGCCGGACCCGGGGTTCGAACCCAGGACCTTCTTGCTGTGAGGCGACAGCGCTAACCACTACACCACCGTGCCGCCAGACACATTAAATAAACCAGATAATGGAAATTTTCTGAAAGAAGTGGAGCTTATGGCCAAATTTGATCCAGTGATGAAGCAGCATGTCAGTATGGTGGAAAGTGGAGTTGGCAGTCACGTACATTATCTCGGCAAAACAATCCAAAATGAACTGATAGACTCCATCAGTTCTAAAATAATAGAACACATTGTGAGAGAGGGGCGGCACGGTGGTGTAGTGGTTAGCGCTGTCGCCTCACAGCAAGAAGGTCCTGGGTTCGAGCCCCGGGGCCGGCGAGGGCCTTTCTGTGTGGAGTTTGCATGTTCTCCCCGTGTCCGCGTGGGTTTCCTCCGGGTGCTCCGGTTTCCCCCACAGTCCAAAGACATGCAGGTTAGGTTAACTGGTGACTCTAAATTGACCGTAGGTGTGAGTGTGAATGATTGTCTGTGTCTATGTGTCAGCCCTGTGATGACCTGGCGACTTGTCCAGGGTGTACCCCGCCTTTCGCCCATAGTCAGCTGGGATAGGCTCCAGCTTGCCTGCGACCCTGTAGAAGGATAAAGCGGCTAGAGATAATGAGATGAGATGAGACATTGTGAGAGAGATCAAAATATCCAAATAATTCTCGATCATTTTGGATTGCACCCCTGATCGGAGTCATAAGGAACAGCTCTCTGTCATAGTCAGGAATCGACATCATCTTTACTGAGTGAGACATTACCTCTGTCTTTGTCGCGTTTTTCCTCCTCTTCTTTCCTTTTCTTTCTCCCCTGGGCTCCTGACAATTTTGGACGTTTTGACATCTTTTCAGCTTGCATTAAAGCACGACCATCCTCCCCAAGTAGTAGTCTAGCATATGTAAAGCCTGGTTGGACGAGAGAGGGCGCCTTGGGAAAGTAACAGGTCTATTAATGATGATAATAATAATAATAATAATAATAATAATAATAATAATTATTATTATTTACTGAATTCCTCACCACCCGCTCGGTGAGTTGCTTTTGTGTCTTCTTTCTTTACAGGAGAGAAAGTGTGCCATTTATGCTATTTGTAAAGAGAACACATCTGAGTGCTTGTTTCGTTTCCCTGCAGTCTTGACGCACTGAGATTGTTTCTTGTTTTCAATGCGTTTATTATATTTTCCTCCAGGAAGCTCTTCGCAATATGGTTGCTTGAATGAGCTGCTAAACTGTCATTTTAATGAGAACACAGATCAACAAAGCAACTTTGTTTTATTAAAAAAAAAAAAACCTGCCAGGCACCACTGGAATATCTCGCTGCGAAACGTGTTCAGTGCATAAAAGACCTTTACTTCAGCCCAGACTGCTCAACGACACCGACAGACTGCTCCAAGTGCAGCCATATTCAAAACAAGCAACAGATCTATGTCAGTTATCTACGTTATGCAAAAACACTCTTTAGCCAACAACACTTAGGCTATGACATGGCCAAAACAGAGAATAGCCGCGGATGCGCACTTGCGCGCCCGAAGACACACTATAGACAGGGCGAACCACTGTTGAGCGCTTATTGTTTCATGATTAACAACCACCCCACCCCGCTTTTTTTGACAAATCGCACCCTGATTACATGCTTTGCTGTACAATTAAATTAGGCTAAGACATTATAATACTGACTCGTTTTCAGAATAGTGGAAGTCATAATTTTTCTCCCCCCGTTTCTGCACCCCTGGATGGACGCAGCGCCCTTAGCATTTGCCTATATTGCCTATGCCACGGGCCGGCTCTGCTCAACACCCCAAGTTGAAACAGGAGGAAGTGAGCAGTATTTTGTTGATAATCTATTTACAGTGCAGTCTGTGAATAAAGGGCTTTGGGGTTAAGGATCATGCAGACCGATTTTTAGTATTTATGCTGCATTAACCATGTGAGCAGTTAGCTATAGCAAGCAAGTAAAATTTTAGCTGACAACGTTCATATAGACATTCCAATAATGAAATGGATAACCGGCATATGAAATGGACAAAAACTGACTAAAAAGATTGTTAGATAGCTTGACTTAAGCTGTAATGGGGATAATGCCATTGCCACTTTTAAGGTCCCCCTTTTCAGATATCTGTTTCCCTTTATGATCAACTAATGTTACTAACCAAGCATGCAGCTCATTCCATCCAAATGTTAGTCATCCATACACATAGTTCTCACAACACACTGTTTTAGCACGATTATATGACAGATTCTGAATTATGTACCTTATGGTTAAGGTTACGGATACTTTAGAGCCAGGGCCCTCTTCAAGTCATGATGCAGCCAGAGAGGAGGCCAGAGATATTCAAATAGAAGAAGAGGCTAAGGATGACAGTGCAAGTAGTGACAGCAGCACAGATGACGAGGAGGAAGCAGTGAAGAGCAAGGAACAATGTGAGATTGAGATGAGGGACATTTCAGGCACTGAGTCACATACACTGCTTTCAGAACCAGATGATCTGCTGTCAGTTGACCCAGGCTTGTGGCCAGCAAAGTTAAGCGACAGTGACAGGGAAATTATTGTTAGAAAGTTGGCAACAAGGGAAGACAAAGAAATGTCCAAAGATTCAGAGGGAAAGCCATTTCCAGACTACTTGAGGCATCGCATGGCAGAGAAAAGGTAAAAAGGGACTGGTTAGTTCATAGTGACCGTGCAAATGCTCATTTTTGCATTCCTTGTGTTCGTTTTTCACATGGATTAAAAAGGCCTTCTCGTAGCACTCTGAATAGTGACCACAGGTACAAGATGTGTGACGTTAAGTGGCGCCGCATGTACGATAAACTTCCAAATCATAAAAATAACAAGGCACTCAGGGACTGCTATTCGAAATGGAAAAACCTGCAGTGTTCTGTTATGGCTCAAAGTGCCACTGACCATCAGCTGCAAAGACGGATGCAGTCAGAGATCGAAAGAAATAAAGCTCTCTTGCTGAGACTACTTCATGTTACTCTGCACTTGGCATCAAGGAAGTTACCTTTCAGAGGCAAAAGAAAAGACTTAGGCGATGTTCACAGTGGGAATTTCTTGGGCACACTAGAACACTTGTCCCACTATGACCCACTTTTGAAAGACCACCTAGAAAAAGTGAGGACTTCAAAAAAAGAAAGCAGACTAACTCATTATTTGAACTTGGACATCCAAAATGAGTTAATTGAATTGTGTGGGGAAAAGAGTCCTTAAAACGATTCTTAGGGAAAGGGAGGATGCCATCTACTATGGCATTATTTGTGATGCCACACCAGATATTTCCCACACTGAGAAAAATGTTGTGCTCATACAATATGCCCCTTTTAATAAAGAAGTTAATAAAGAAGATTCATTGAGTTAAAACATTTCTACAGAAAAATAGGAAGTGAAAAAGCTGGCATGATGGTGTGTGTGCTTGAGGACCTAGGGATAGACATCAATAACTGCAGGGGACAAGGGTATGACAGTGATGCAAATATGTCAGGGAAAGTCAAGGGAGTACAAGTGCAAATATTAAAAATAATCTGGCCACATTTTCACCTTGTGCCTCCCACACATTAAATCTTGTTGGTGTGCATGCTGCAGGGTCAAGTGTTGAAGTGTCACCATTTTTTGGCTTCATTAATCACCTTTACACATTTGTAAGTGCCAGTCCAGACCGATGGGCTATATACAAAGATACTACAGGCTGCTCTCTGCATAGCCTATCTGGCACTCACTGGAATGCGCAGATTGATGGCGTTAAACCTGTAGCAAAACACTTATGCCCAGGTCAGGAGGCAGAAAGACGCATGCAGGCGTTTTGCGTCAAATCCTTCCATTGTGGTCAGACGTATTGCAAGATGCAGAGTTTTTAAGCTGAATCAACCAGTCGGAAGCAGATGTAGCTACACACAGGTTGACGCAGCACACAGAAAACCTTTAAAAATAAAAGGCCATAAGACTGCTTGCATGTTGTTGTAAACTATTTGCAGGTACAGTCTGTGTCTACCTGCGATGTATCGCAGCCATCTCTAAAGACTTGTCTTCCCCTGCGTCAGCCTGCGTCTAGCTGCCACTAGCTGCTTTAACCTGCGATTGGTCGCTCAAGCATTGCACGACGGCCTGTCTCTACATGCGTCAACCTGCTAGTTGCACTGATTGAAAGCAAATCACAGCTAAAAAGCGAACAGATCATGATCCACTTGCCTCTACTAAAGACCTTCTGCAACACTCTGCCATTATCTGCTTCATCATGCATCGATTTTTTTTTTTTTTTTATCGCAGGTAGATAAAAGTAGTTGAAAACTAGTTGCAGCCTGCCGTCTGACCTGGGCATTACCTGAAGTCATGGAGGTCCTTGTTTCCATACTCAGCTCATGCAGTCTCACAAGTGAGGCTCGAGCTGAAGTTGTTGGTCTGAAGAAGTACTTTGTCGTTTGTTGCCATTGTACTTCTCACCATTTGGATGAAAGTATTGCAGTGTACTGATGACTGAAATGTGATACTCCAGTCAGGGAAAATATCACTTGAGGTGGAGGCAGTTAATGTAAATGCACTCAAATATGAGATGCAGGCTCTTAGAAATGGATGGGATTCTTTCCTCTATGAGTTATAATTGATTGCTCATCAAACGGGGGTTCCACCTCAATTTAGAAAAGAACTCAGCCGTTAGAAGAAGAGGAAGAGGTTCCATGATGAGACCTCAGAAGAAACAGGTCAGGAAGACAGTGCAGAAACAACATTTCGAAACACTGGGTTTTTTTGACTGCCATGGACCAGATAATAAGTGACTTGGATACTCTGTTCCAAACCATAGCAAATATTATTGAAGAATTTGCAGCCATACTAAAAGTTGGGCAGTTAAGTCACAGTACTATTGCTTCTGTGTGTCAGCCACTGATAATTAAGTACACAATTGACCTCACACCTCAGTCTGAGAGTGAAATCAGGCATCTTAATTCAATATTTTCTGCCACTTTCCCCTCTGACTGCACCTGCCTTGCTCTCCTAAATGCAATTTACAAACTGCAAATCCAGAGCATTTTTGGAGATATTTGCATTGCCCTTAGGATATTTTTGCACACTCCCAGTTACTGTTGCTGGTGGGGAAAGGGTATTTAGTAAGCTGAAACTGATCAAGAGCTATATGAAATCAACAATGGCTCAGGAGAAGATTTGATCAACGATTTTTCTACCAAGAAGATTCAGCATTTGTCTTTTAGCATTTTAATTACTGGTGATGCCCTGCGATGACCTGGTGACTTGTCCAGGGTGTACCCCACCTCTTGCCCATAGTCAGCTGGGGTAGGCTCCAGCTTGTCTTCGACCTTGCACAGGATAAGCGGTTACGGATAATGGATGGATGGATGCTTGGTGAGAAACATAATCTCTGTATATAAAATAGAACCATGTTGAAATTAAGAATACCTTAACAGGCATGTGAAAGAAATCTACTTTTTCTGTTTTTGATATGTGCATTTGCAGGGAGCATGGTATGACCAATTTGTTGATGTAAAATTCATTATTGTGTTCAAAAATGTTCCGCTCTGTTGCACAACAAAGCTCATAAGTGACTTTAAAACTGTATGTAGAGTATGTACAGTGTTTAGTTCATTAGGGGCTGTTGAACATTGAGATACTAAATATTTGAGGTTGAGAAATTTATTCTCTACCATTTGACCTCTTTGTATGTTTCGATGTTTTGCCATTGTTCACATTTATATTTGTTGTTATTAAATAAAGACGTGAATAAGTTGATGAATGTAGAGTTTTTCTCACTGCACTGCTGAATTGTATTGACTCTGTTTTCTATTAAATTGGCACAGCCAAAAAAAGACAGAAAGAAAGAAGGAACACTCCGTGGATTTCTTGCAGCGCACCAAGTAATTTTCTATCAATTAAATAGTTATTCATCAACCTAGAAATTTAACTGCATATAATGAGTCAGTACGTGACGGAGACATAAGGATGAATTTGGAAGTCTGTTTGCGACAGCCAGGCCAGTCTACATTAAGTTTATACTTATCTACTAGTTTATCTACTAGCTACAGCCTGGGTCTCTAACTAAATACTGTCACCTGTGGGGTGGGTGGGTGTTATATTATATTCTTTCATAGGGCCCAAAACTTCTAGTGGCGCCCCTAGCGGAGTGTATGTTGCATGTCTGTGTGGGTTGAATGGTGTTAAGAGGGTATGTATGAATGGCATGCTCCCAACTGTTTTCATGGCTGTTGTCTAACTTTCTATTAATTTTAGATTTTCTAAAATTAATCTTCTAATAGCACTGTAAAATCTCTGTATTGGCTTGGGGCAGGGGCGCTCTTAGTTTTCTTTGGGTTTGTTTTGAGCATTGCTCTTTATTTGAGTTGTGATTTGATTGTTTGTGTGGTTACCACAAAGATTTGAAGACAGTTTGTTTATGATTGGGGAAATTTTTCTTGGTTTTCTATCTGGTGGGATGAAAACTGTGTACAGGCCATTGTTGCACTGTTGCCTTCCAAGACCTATTTGTTAGCGCCCTCATACTGGAGTCCGTGTGCTCTCTTAACTTGTTTTTACCTTTTATGGCTACAGTGAAATCAATAAATTATTAAATCAATAAATTATCTTCTCAAATACATTTGAGGAAGCCTGCAGCTCTCTCATTCATTTGATTGAATGGCCTGAATTGGGATGACAATTCATCGTACTGTTTTGAAGTGGGGTTATTCTGAGATTTTGGATAAAACCTCAGGGAGGTCGAGTCACTGGTGGTAGCCACAGATCTGCAATAATAATAATAATAATAATAATAGATATTTAATCACAACTGACTTCCACAGCCTGACGGGTGTTCTTGTTTGAAATGCTGTACTTCATACTGTATTCAGTTGATTCTGAGTTTTTGTGTGTTTGTTTCTGTAGGCTGTGCTCTCTCTGGTAATTTCACAGAAATCACACGACACAAAGGTGGTTCAGTGCTGTTACCCTGCTCCTGCTCTGACCTCAACACCAAACCTCAGAAATTCACCTGGAAGATCTACAGAACAGGACGTTTCACAGAAATGTTAAATGATGAGCACTACCGTGGCAGATTTCAGCTGTTTAATAACATTTCTCCTGCTAATCTGTCTCTGCTCCTATCTGACCTGAGAGAAGAGGATGAGGGAGACTACAGGTGCAGAACTGAGAGGGAATACAGAGACATCAGGCTTCTTGTTAAAGGTAAAGCATTTAAATACCCAATAAAAGTTGATCTTCACTGTGAAAGCAGGCTTGATTTGTCTTTAAATGAATTAAAGTTACAGATGTAACAAAAATGTGGGGGAGTCACGTGATCAGCTGGACAAGATGGCAGCTTCGGACGAATCCGCTCAACCCGGCGTTGCCATTTTTACTTTTATTTCCCGTTGTGACAACTAATTATTTTTCTTATTTGACGGTACTACTGATTGTAAATACGCCATGTCCGATTCGAGCAAGAAATCTGAGGCAGGCCTTGCTGTAAACCCAGATAGCAGATAGGGACGTTGAAACGGCGCCGATTCTTGGTCAGAATGGTCGGTTTCCGTCGTAAGTCAGAAAATCAACGCTGAAACGGCACCGTGAAACGTCGATTTCTCCGCCGTCGGAGAAGGTCGATTTATCACTGTTGAATCACCGTGGGTAAAGGTTGATCTGTCGACCGTCAGAGAAGGTCGAATATACGATGTTGAACCATCGTCACTTTTGCCGGCCAGTTTTCAACACTGGTAGCAACTAATTCTGGCCCGTAGCCAGGGGGGATCGGAGGGTTCGTTCGATCCCCCCCCGCGACACCGCGCCCCGGACACACACGCCCCTCAAGATTACTCAAGATTTATTTATTTGTTCATGTCCGATGAATATACATTGATTCACATTTAAATTTACAATATCAAATCCAGACTAATCAAAAAAGAAAAGCAGACTAAGTGAGGACGAGTTAGAAAAACGGGTTCATTTCTCCTATGTTTATGTTTACACGTTTTGTTCAGACTGCTTTACACCCCAATCCAGTGGGTGGCGGTAATGCCCCCATTAGACCCCTTTCACTTACGTCACCCGAAACCGGAAGTAAACAAACCCTGCGCCACATTGGAAGACCAACAAACTCGTGATTAGGGGGAAATAACGGCAGCGCGCGGTATGTGAACCCACGAGGCACTTGGTTCATCAAAAACCTACAATGGTAAACTTTTGTGCTGTGTTAGGGTTCTAACAAAGCTGATGGGAAAGGTGAAAAGAAGTCTTTCTACAGAATACCAGCTGTGATTGAGACACAAGCAAACCAAGGAGCTTTCTGCCAGGAGACAGAGAGAGGATTTAGCTGCTTTATGCAGAGCGGATCTGAATACTTCAAGTCTCACGGATGTGAAATCTCCGCGTTTCCGCGGAAATCCGCGTTTTTCAAATTGCCTTTCCGCGTAAAAAAATCGTTTTCCGCGTTTTCTAAAATTTAAAAAAAAAATATATATATATATTCGGTAAAGTCTGGCGCGAAACTTTTCCGGATTTTACTAAGCGGAAGTGACGAAAGCTCCTTACAGCGATCTGATCATTATCGCTGTGTGGAGAGGAGTCGCTATTGTACATGCACTGCTACGAGCAGACCTGCCAACCTTTACGCATTTTGCGTAGCAGATACGCATTTAGACATCAAACTACGCTGCTACGATTTAACACTTCAAAATACGCAAAAAGCCATTGATGGCTTTGAGTTCAAAGTAGAGCTCTGCACTCCCGCGGGACCCAACGCAAAGCAGTGCGGCGCGCGGCAAATTTTGAAAGCTCATTTCGGGCGGGAGGGGGAGGTGATAAGCTGCAGTCCCGCTAACTAAAAACGTGTTTAAAATAAAATTTATAAATTATTAATTTATGTCTATCATATATAATTTGTGCTGGATATTTTATTTGGCATTAATAAAAACATTTTAAGATGCCTAAATTTGCGGATGTGGTCTAATCTCGCGTACGTTTCCGATTCCTTTCCGCTCTTCCGTGTTTGAGATCTCCGATCGTGGCAGAAGAGCAGAGCTCCTCTAGTGAAGCTCGCAGTGCTTCAGAAGTGCTGCTTTAAAAAGAAAGTGGGAGTGCGAGTGCGCAAAGTGAGAGCTGTCAATCAAAGTGAGAGCTGTCAATCATGAGCGCATGCAGCGCTCAACTTGGAATGTGTCAGCAGAATGTCAGAGTCTAAACAATAAACTTACAATAAACCTAACAATGCCACCTATAAATACACAACATGTAGATCTACATAACGTTATCTGTGCCATCTCACAGCAGTTTGCTTAGCTATTTTTAATCAGGGCAAATAGCCTTATAGCCAAAACTAGTATATGATGCTTTAATTTATGGAGATGCCTTTTGTTTACACGTGATTTCCAAATGAGGGGTATTGCAATTTTATATTAGTCTAAATGAACATCTACACCAAGTTGCAAGCATCAGGGGAAGATTATGGACGCACCAAATTTGGCTTAACGGTCATTTAATGGTGAAATGCCGCTCGCACTGTCAGCCAACTTCGGGTTGTTTCTCTGAATTCCGACAATAAACGAGACCATCCGAACACATCTGAAAACATCGTGGTCTGAACTGTGTTGGTTCAAATCAACTTGGTTCAGACCAAGTTGGTACTACAGCTTTGGGAAACAGTCGTTTTTTGGATGTTAGTTAGTTCAAACTTGCATCGTACCGTACTGGTTTAATGCTAACTTGGTTGGTTGTTTGGGAAACGCACCCCTGAACGCGAGCTGTAGATATTTATGCTCAAATCCACTCAAAGTAGGGGGCGGGGCACCATCACGCTGTGTCTTTAAATTATATTCATTTCTTATAGGCCTACTTGTATTTCCTAGAATGTAAATGTGAGGAGTGACATATAAGCTATGTACAATATTCTTAATATCCACTGTAGATGTTGGTAGGTGTGTTGGGTATCTCTGTAAAGCCTCAGCTGCGCATGCCGCCTGGCAACGCGCACCCTCGCTATGTGCGCTAGGTGAAGGATCGGTCAGTGGAGAGCTCAGATAAGCTCAGCATGTTTAATTCCCCAAGCCAATGACAAGAACTTTCGTGAGAAATAACGCGAACGTCTGCATCATGCGGGATTTGGGAGCGGGACAAAATATGGCAGGTGGGAGCGGGACTGAAAATCATAATTCTTTGCGGGAGCGGGACTGAAAATTCTATCCCACGCAGACCTCTAGAAAGATCTTTAATATTCCGGTTCAACTGTCTGTGCATTCGCGCACTAGGCAACTCGTCTGTGGGTGTAACCGCATTGACCAGCAACCTGTAGAGAAAAGAAGACTTCGACCAATCACAGCGCTAGTTTTAAACTCTTCAAATAGGCCTAGGCTATGAGGCTAAGCGGAGAGCCGAGGAGCCGTCAAAACGAAAGTAACGACATTGATTTTCATCCCTCTCGGTCGATCTTCATACTGTGACTGGTTTTACAAGGGAGGACGGTGCTAAACACCGTTTTGAAGGTAAATGGGCAGGGCAAGGGCATTGTGAATAAAGCAAGGACAACCCACAGTGTTCTGCCTTATCTGAAGGAAATATTTGTTCCAGCTTGTTTTGATATTTGACCCAGGCTTCTCAATCCAAAAAATATTGCATAGCCTAAAGTGAAAATGTAGTAGCCTACTGACGTTTCCATCCAGTCAACCGACAGACGCGTTAAAATCTTCTGAACTAGGCTACTCGTGCATGTGAGATTCAATGAGCAGCGCACGAAGTGTTTTCACGTAAGTGCGTGTAGTGGATGATGTGTGTTTTGTGTATGTGTGTGCCTTGCAGTTAATAATACACATGACGTCAGATGAGGATACTGACAGAGAGAGGTTAGCAAATCTAAAAAGAAGGGAGTCTATGCCCCTCAGAAGTTCCTAACGAAGTATCAAGATCAATGGCCATGCCTCCGCCCCCTAAACTGCCTAATCATGCGTTTTGCACAGTGTGCAATTATGATTTTGACATTAGCCATCAAGGAAATACAGGTAATAATATTGCTAACATAGAAATGCTTGCATTTATATACATAGGCCATTATTTTTTTCCAAATTAGGCCAGGTCAGTGAATATTATAAAGGCTATGTTATTGGATAGGCCAGAGTAGCCTATAATTTATTTTCAGTAAGTTTTTCTGTAAGTGTGGTTATCAGTTTGCATTTACTAAATATTAATATTGAAAAAAATATATTTATATAGGTACTCTGGAATATTCACTTTCGATGTTTAGTGTAGCGAGGAGCAACAGAATCTCTTTTATGGTCAAAACTAAATTTATGAAAAAAGGATTGTGTGTGTGTGTGTGTGTGTGTTTTGCAGACTGCCGGCGTCTGTTTTAAAAGACAGGCTATAGCCCTTTGGTTTTTCTGTTATCTATACAATATAATGCTAAATGTCAAAAGGGACATAGCATGCTATTTGGGATTCTTTGTTGTTTATAATTCCCAATGTATTTAAGACACAATATGCCAAAGGCAGTACATTTATCCCTTATCTTTAAGTTTAAGGTCTGTATAAAGGACATATTTTTGGGGCACAGTTGCCTTGTGCCAAATGTCTTGGTGAAAGCATTGGAAATATATTCATGCCTTTTCATTAAGAGTTCTTGTTTTCTTCACAGTCTGCTTGTATGTTGAATAACTAGATATGGTGGTGAGTGGGAACTCTGTGCTTAGTAATACATTGTTCACATGCTCCCTCATTACAATCAATACTGATCAGCAAATGTGCCTGACCTCACGCCGTGCTGCGCTGCACCGCCACGATAAGTTGCTACTCAAAATTTTTTTCCAAGGTTGGCAGGTATGTACGAGTATGAATGAAAATGGCGGCGTTGTCTGTGAAGTCCGATGTCACGAAAATAGATTCTGGCATTGAAAATAAGTGGCGTTGGGACTGGTTAGAGCGCAAAGCTCCCGATGGAAGTGTTTTTAGTTTGGTTTTTGAAAAACTCAACAAGAAAGGAATCGCACGTTGCAAATTGTGTTGCTGTGAACTGAACTACGGACGGCGTGGATTTGTGACTCTCAGTGGACACGTGAAAAGCGAAAAACACAGGAGTCGAGTTGAGATTTAGAAGACTAACTATGCATTGCCAGGTAGGCATCAATAATAATAATAATAATAATAATAATAATAATGTTTTATCCTACGTATTAAAAACATTACCTTCACTGTTACTTTTTGAATGAAATTTTTAGTTCTCTGAAAATAATGTGATAATTCCAATCTAATTTATCACTAGCACATTTAATATTTACAGATACATTTGAACAATGATTAGGTTTAATCTGAAATTATATTGCAAGTATAAACTTCACAGAAAGTGTGGAATTTTATTTAGCCATTAATTTTTCAGGTGTTAGGTCTGATTGAAGAGAGTAAGTACATGTACTATGAACTGGTGGCAGGGTTTAAATTTTATTGCTAGTTATGTAAGGCCACATAAAATTATATTCTTGTTCCTCATAGTCATTACAGCCCGAACCAAAAAAAATTGACCCACCATAAACATTTTTTTTTTACACTGGTAATTTAGCGTCATGCCTCTGAAACCAGAGTCTGCTCCAACCATTCCAATTTTTCGTGTTTTATCCCCCACATAGCAGAAAAATAAAACAAAATAAAATAAAAATAAAATAAGCCCGTCCTACCCATTTTGAGGAAAAATAGTGATGAGAAACAAGAAATTATTTTCATATGGCCTAACATGACATTTGTAGTGGTGGTAGTTTGGTATCAATGGTAACATTTTTCAGACTTAAGGCCAGACACGGCACCCCAAACCTGAAACATGACACTTTTCTCATTTTCAAAATTATTTTGTAAAGTTCTGAAACATGTATCACTAAAGCACCATGAAATTTGACCAAAACATTTTTTAAACTGAAATGTGCTAATTTAGAAATTTTACATTTTATGTGTTTAAAGTGTCACCATTTTAAGTCCTTTTTACAAAAATTTTCGTGGGGGAGACCCCCCAGACCCCCACCAATGGGAGGGCACACCCTCCCATACCCTCCCCATGACAACTTCGTTGTCGTGACGACCCCTTCGGGGTCGTCTGTTGAGCCTAAAAATTTTCCTCTTTTTTTAAAATTTGTCACTCACATCCCTGAAGTCTATTTTGTTACTGGTAAGTCACTAGGCTAGAGTGTTGTAGAACATTTTTTTTAAATGTTTACTGAATAAAAACATCCTTAATTTTTATCAAATATTCTCTACTCTATATTTCATTTCTTTCTTTTGTTTTAATTTTCCTCCCTCCATCCCTCTTTGGATTTTAAATATAGTTTTTCCCCATGTCCAAATAATGAGGTAGGGTGGCATTTAGAAACCCATAGCCTACTGCTGACTTTCTTTATCAATGCTGCATCAAATTAATTTTGGTTATGTTTTTCTGTTTCCATGTACAGGTGTCTGCGCCGCAGGAGGAATATAGGCCACAATTATAAATAAATCATAAAATGTTTCTAAGAACTTGTTCAAGTGTGTTCTGTTCCTTATAAATGTTAAAAGTTATGCCTCATTAGATAGCTTGACAAACATTAGGAGAGGTGCATTGTTGCATGCATTTTTATATCCTGTTGTACATTAAACAGGACGTAGCCTACGCACATTGATATAAATTAAGTTTCACTTTCATGGTTGAAGTATGCATGTGTGTGTTCATCCTAGGCAAGAGCCCCGATGCTTTATTGTTCGCTAGTTTAATTTAGCCTGTTTTGCTTAATTTGTAGCCTTCCTGTTGTACATAAAACAGGAAGTAAAGTTGGATGAATCATCGCCGAAAATTAAACTATAAATCGACCGAAATCCGTAGTTGAATAAAGGGTGAAAGGGGGTCTATTCTCTGTCGGGCACCATCCACTTTTCAACGTCGTTTCAACGCAAACTCGTATGAGCAAAGCGGTGTTGAATCAACGCCGGTGATCCACGATGATTCGACGGCGTATGGTCGAAGAACATGCCGATGATTCCCTGTCGAATCAACGCCCTTTTGCTATCTGGGTTGGGAAAAAGCTGAGCGCCGTTTGATGGTGAAGCCGCTGTAGTCGGGTGAAAAGCGACCCGTCCGTCCGTTCACTATGAGCGGGGATTTCTTGGCGGTGCGAGGAATCAGCTGGCGCGTTGTGTAGCGGAGCGGATTTGTTTCTCTTGTTGTTATCCCTAAGCTATGAATATGGCCCGAGCAAAAGGAGCGGAGTTCTTCCTGCTCTACCCCGCCACGCTGAAAGGCAAAGCTGCCGGCAAAGCGGAGGTTTTCCAGCGCCCGGATAAGGCCGAGGATTTCATCAGATCCCTCCCGGCATCGCGAGCTCCACCTGCGGCCGGGAATGACGACTCGGTGCCCGAACAATCGGGCGAAGCTGTCGGCGAACTCCGGCTCTTTGAAACTGAATTATTCTACACGGTGCCCAGATTACACTGTTGAACATCAGCCGGAGTCTCTGACACACCTCTGGTTTGTTAATATAATGTGTTTGATAGGGTTTTTTTTTTCTTTGTTCTTCTGATTATGATTAGAGAGAAGTGGCTGACTTTAGCCTGGCCTGCATTAGCAGTTATTTTACAATCCTTTTGGTCCAGAATTAGTTTTATTTTTTCCGCAGTCCAAATCCTGCGCTCTGATTGGCTGGCGAGCGGCTCTGTATCCTACACTACGGACCTCTGGCGACTCGCTCGTTCACAACAACAAACAACATAGCAGCATTTTTTGTCAACATTTATTTTCGCATTTCTCAGGAGAATAGCATTAATTTTACAGCATGGATAGCGATAACGACAGTGTTCACAGCGAAAGCGAGTTTTACTGCCCTGAGGAAGAAGAAATAAAATAAAACATTTCAGGAGAAAACTAAAAACCTAACTTGCTAACGCCGAGCAAACACATGGCTGAATCCTGAATGACTCCTATTTGTATAAATAGGGGACTACATAGGCGGCAAAATGTAGTTGTTTTCCTGCCATGGAAGTGCACTTGTAAACCGAAGAGAAAGCAATTTGCATTACAGCCGTGAATGAGGATTCAAAATGGCGGCTCGGCTCAGTTTTCCCTTTCGGGCGCTCTCGCTTCCTGTTAGAATTTGGTCAAGAAAAAAAAATATTATTGACCAGCTGAAGGTCGGTCCGTATGGTGAAATACCGTGAGGGAGGCCTCGGTCAGTACTTTCAAGACCTCGGTCACGGTATTTCACCATACGGACCGACCTTCAGCTGGTAAATAACATTTATTTGCTGGCGCTTTGTGGGCTCCCTTACCTTTCTCTAAGGACAGAACTGAGCATACCACTACTATAATCTGGAGGGTTTGACTGTGACGCTGAGCTTGTTTGTTTGCTCGGGTACCTGGTTAGCCGGCAGTTAACTAGTTAATCACTGTGGCCAGAAATGATGTGGCAATGTTAAGGCCATTAATTGGAGACTAACCGTCGCACTTTCTCATTTCTGTCTTTCTGTTCATAACGGACACAGACCATCTTTATTGCTCAATGACGATCCATATTTGATCTGATGTCCATAGCTCTTCTCCCGGCCTCACTGTTCTCTGCTCACCTGTTTAAGATGTGTGTGTGTGCCGGGGCATCCAGAGAGGAGAGCTGATTCCTGTTTTTCTTCCTGAGCCCTAAACTCACAGTTACTTCTGCTAGATGCAGCTCATTCTATAGGCATGTGACAATAAAAATCAAAGTTTTTAGATTAAGAATATTTCTACTACACTAGAAAAGATCTTTAAAATGATGCATGAATTAGCTATCTATGACATATTAAAGTTATGAATTTTTTAATTTTGAAAAATCGAGGGGATTTTCAGCCCTTAATTACACACTAAAACAATAGAACTGTGACCGATATCAACAACGTCTACCTGTAAATGACCATAACTTGTTTAATTTTTGTCCTACTTCAAAAAGTAAGGTATCAGCTGAAAGCTTATGATAAGGGGAACAAGAAAATAAAATATATCCAAACTACAATGTCGTATACTATTATTTTTATTTTAATTACCATGGTAATTAACATCTTTTAAAAACATTTATGGCATGAGTGTGACACATAACCGTATACTGCCACCATTTACCCTTCAAAACTCAGGGATGAAAGTCTTCCGGATTTACCTGGAAATGCAGATATTTGACAAAACTCTTGAAAATCTCCGGTTTTCCGAATGGAGAAATTTATTTTTCGCGTTCCTAAACGCGGTGTAATAATTCGCATCGTGCTTGCATGGGCGCAGTCCTTAAATAGCCCAAACACAGTTCATTGATTAAAAGCAGGTGTTCTTTGTTAACGGCGCGCGTGCCGGCGCCTTCAGGTGCACGTGCTAAGGCGCGCAGGACTGACACTGTTCTGCGCAAGCGCAACACAATCGCGCTAGAAAGCGTGTTCAAGCTGCCAGTGGAGCTGCAGTCTTTTTAGGTGCAAATTACAAGTATTTCCTCGTGTTAATAATTCGCCATGTCAAAACAAGCAAAACTTTCCTCCTTCTTTCGACGTGAAGAGATAAGCAATTTATTATACATTTTTTTCTGTCAAAGTTGCATTTTGTGGTTTCGAAGCTAAGTTTTAGTGCCGTTTCTAGAACACAACATCAAGAAAACGTGGAAGAAACAGCAGTAATGGAAGAGCCGGTTTCTAAGCTACTTAAAACTAGCAGTGGTAATTATTTTTTGTTACATAATGCACTCAGGCTGCCAGTCAGTGTGTGACACACACACACACACACACACACCCTACACCCCTGATTTATATGAGAAATTTGGTATTCATTCATGTGTTTAAATTTACCAGGGGCGATTTCTCAGAGACAACAAGGGAAGCCGAGCTTCCCCTAAAATTCTCTCCCCAAACTGCGACATCTACGACGTTGAATTCTCATTAAAACAATAACTTGCATAACATAATATATGCCCAAGATTGTATTTACGTTCATAACTATCCTGTAACTTATTTGAGTGATGTCTGACGAACTTGCAGTTCGCTACGAGAATCACCTTTGCTGCCAGGCTGTAACCAGCGTTGCCAGATACTGCTGACGTTTTCCAGCCAAAATATGTTCAAAACCCGCCAAAATGCACTTAAAACTGCCCAATCTGGCAACACTGGCTGTAACCTTTCTTATTTCAATGGGCTCTATGGCTGGCAGCCGGGTATCCGTTGCAGTCTATGAGAGGGCTCTGAACAGCCAATTTCGGCTAGTTGTTATTGGTTAAAATCGACAAAATCGTCACTTCCAGGGAAGCCGGGCTTCTCTGGGACTAAACGAGACAGTGGGAGGGGCTGATGAAGGATTATTGGAGGTAGTGTTTGAAAGACATGAGGAGGGCGGTACTTCGGTGAGGAACACGGAAGTATGATCAGTCAGTCCCCAGCGGATGTCGAGGAAGTGTAGTCGTGTGCCAAAGTGCTGTCCGACTTTCTTTTCATATAAACGTTTCTTCTCATTGATGTTTCTGTACATTACTCTGTAAATAAATGTAAATATTACTCATTGTGCTCCGTTAACTTTCATCCATTCTATCAGTTTGATCATTCGTGAATTCATTCGTTTATTTCATTTGTAGTTCAATCTGGTTGTAGGCTAGCTTGAGCCTTATTGGGATCTGCAGTGCTAGCTGCTAACAGAAATTGGTGAAGTCTCTGGAAAGCACAACCAGCTAGTATGACAGGGTCACAGACCATTTTCTGGAAAAGGAGCGGAGGGCAGAATTTGTGTATAAATAGTGTGCATCATATAATGTTCATGAATCTGAAGTGTGTATATTGTTCAGTAATGTTAAGAGAATGGTGGGCTCTGTGTTATAGGTTATACCTGGGTATAATATTCAAGGTTCTGTGTGTTGCATAGCCTACCTGGTTATGAATTTCCAGACTGTGTTGCAGAAGATGTTCAAGGATGTGTTGCACAGCTGGGTGTTGTGTTAAAGACTCTGTGTTGCATATCAGGGTATGATGTTCAAGGCTCTTTGTTGAATAGCCAGTGATTTTTGGATGTTTGATATTTTTGATTAAGGATATGAGGCACTAGCCTGGCAAGCCAGACTATAACATGAAATGTACAAGCAAAAATACTTTCTGCCACTAGGTGGGGTTGTCTAGTTCACTATGCTAATGGGGCACACCTTTCTATGCTTTGATATCCGGCCTACAGGTTTTACGATGAATGCGTAAAATGGGCTTCCCCTGTTTTAAAAACCAGCAGCCGCCACTGAAATTTACAGACAATACAAACTAATGTAAACAATTGGCTTCAACTCTCATAAATATGAATTGGAAATGTTTAGTTCACTTTAGTTTATGCAAACGCACAACTCTACTAAAATATTGATAAACGAGGCTCAATGTCCCCAACATTGAAACCTGAAAGCTTTAGAAACTCTAACAGACCTTTACTTTTTAACAGGACTGTTTTGGGATTTTGCTGAGGTGGGGTTTACATTAGACCGTATCAGCGGATCATCAGATTAACGTTTTTAAAACGATTAGCGTGCACACAGCAACACCAATACACGATTCGCGTGCACACAGCAACACCAATACACGGATACGCTCGGCTCCGCAGGCATCCTGCGCTCCAAATCACTCTGCCCTGAACAGCGAGTGCCCTCTGGAGGGTGCGCACTCCGGCCCTGCGCAGCTCACAGAGCGCGCGAGTATAGCACACGAGCAGTGATTCGGGACTGAGCCGCTGTGTGTGTGATCCCAGCGCATATCACTTACCACTTGCAAGTGGAAGGATGGCAAGCCTAAAGACAATCATAACTACACAATAGGCAGTATTTGCATCAGTATTTGCAGTATTTTCATACTTTTATACTCTTTAATGAAAGTTGATACAAGGCGGAAGTCCGCACCGTTTTTCAGCAGTCACGTCACATGACCAACGCCAGCGAATCAGGAAGGTGGATGTCACAGTGACGTTGTCCAATGACGACGCCAGCTAGAGCTCAACACAGCGTATCCGCGTATTCTCAATGTTTACACAGCACCGGACCAGACACGATCTAGATTGAATACGTGGACCCTGGCGGATTCCCGTTTCCAGGCGTTTTAATGTAAACGGACAGTGCATCCGCGAAGAAAACGAAACAGATACGGTCTAATGTAAACTTGGCCTGAGTTTACCTTCAACTGTCTGATTTTTTTCAAAGTAATGAACTGTGTAGCAGGAAAATCACCACGTTTTCTAAACGCACTCCTGAAAATTACTCATTAACTAGGGGAATTAAATTTGATATTTTTGACATGTTAATCATTAATGTACATGAAAGAAAAAGGCTTAAAAGTTATAACTTGTTTTAGTTAAAATAAGTACTAAAATTCACTAGAATGCAGGGTTTTGCATGTTATTTTATTAAAATATTTTTGGGGGACGCCCCCCCCCCCCCCCCCATCTTAGTTTGACTTTCAAAAGTTCATGGTTTTTTTTCTTTGCTCCACTTTCATCTCTAAAAATTAATGTACCAATTAGAACAATCTAACCAGTGATATTCAAAGCTAATGTTCACATTTCTTTGTCAAAAAATTATGGAAATCGTTAAGTTTAGGAGATAGTCAAGTCCTCACATATGTGTCAGATCACAGAATCCAGGGACACATGTCTGCCCGGGGGCATTTTGAGTTATTGACAGATTCAGAAAGTACAGTTTCTAAGCTTTCCAATGATGCCTTCCATGTGGAGATCTGACAATATTTGAAGAATGTGTGGCCTTTTGAAAGTGTATACTTCTTAAAACAGAAAAGGGAGAAAATCGCCCTCAGAGTTTTCCATCTCAGCTACACTCGGTGTAGGGCGGGCACATAATGGTGCTCATTTGCATGACATTAAGGAAAGCCCTACCCCCTATGAGCTAGCACGATACTACTTTCATGTAAACAAAGATCACCACGTCAATTTTCCTTCCATGCAAAGTATGCCCAACACAATTATGAAGTACAAAAGTCCTAAAGTATACTTTAACGTTTTGTGGTTGAAAAATTACTCACACCGTAAGAAAGAAAGAGAGCACGATGATGACACAACTAACACAACACTAGTTTCATGTAAAGCCTCGGTCACAACTGGCCGTACAGTACGCGCTCCTACGGCCGGTCTACATGCAAAAAACGCAAGAAACACACAGAGAGCGCGCATGAAACGCACGAGAGCGCGCGTGTGATGTGCTGATTTTCGAGCCGCAGACCGGCCGCAGAGGTTCTTTGTCATGTCAAACAAACTCTACGGGCGCTTGCGTTTTTTTCAGGTTGCAAGACAAACTTACGGCCAACGCGCGTCTTTCTCCGTGAACAAAAAAAACCGCAGCGATTCGGGAAACGCCAAAGATCGCACGGCCAAAAAATCGTACGTCCGGTTGTGACCTAGGCTTAACCAAACCACAACACTCTCCGTTACATGCAAAAATAACCACACAGCCTTAGATTAATAAACTCACCCCATCAGAAAGAGAAACGGCGCCTTGCACACACCAATGCCTCCGATGGAATGTAATCCTAGAACGGTCCGTGTATCATCCGATCATTCAAGTATTCCATTCAATCTGGAAAACGAGGTTGCGGTTTTTTTTTTTGCTAGAAATGGTTATCTCCGATGTAAATACCATGCGTCTGTTTGCTTCGCAGTGTTTGCTCCTCTGCACTCTGTTTAGCTTCCTCATTCCATAGTGAAATCACACGCCTGTATGCAGGTTAAGTAGCCACGAGCTCAACTCGCATCATGCAGCTGATTTCGTGAAAAAAAAAAAAAAGACTTAGGCCAAGTTTACATTAGACCGTATCTGTCTCGTTTTCTTCGCGGATGCACTGTCCGTTTACATTAAAACGCCGGGAAACGGGAATCCGCCAGGGTCCACGTATTCAATCCAGATCGTGTCTGATCCGGTGCTGTGTAAACATTGAGAATACGCGGATACGCTGTGCTGAGCTCTAGCTGGCGTCGTCATTGGACAACGCCACTGTGACATCCACCTTCCTGATTCGCTGGCGTTGGTCATGTGACGTACTGCTGAAAAAGGCACGGACTTCCGCCTTGTATCAC
Source organism: Neoarius graeffei (assembly GCF_027579695.1). Classification (NCBI taxonomy): domain Eukaryota; kingdom Metazoa; phylum Chordata; class Actinopteri; order Siluriformes; family Ariidae; genus Neoarius; species Neoarius graeffei. The sequence continues at coordinate 23,245,946 of NC_083570.1, forward strand.
CTTTCATTAAAGAGTATAAAAGTATGAAAATACTGCAAATACTGATGCAAATACTGCCCATTGTGTAGTTATGATGGTCTTTAGGCTTGCCATCCTTCCACTTGCAAGTGGTAAGTGACTTGCGCACAGCGGCTCAGTCCCGAATCACTGCTCGTGCACTACACTCGCGCGCTCTGTGAGCTGCGCAGGGCCGGAGTGCGCACCCTCCAGAGGGCACTCGCTGTTCAGGGCGGAGTGATTTGGAGCGCAGCCGCTGAGGAGGAAGCGATGAGCCGCACTGACACATTTCAACTTGCGTGCCGAATTAGTCATGTGATTAGCGTATCCGTGTATTGGCGTTGCTGTGTGCACGCGAATCGTGTATTGGCGTTGCTGTGTGCACGCTTATCATTTTTAAAAACGTTAATCTGATGATCCGCTGATACGGTCTAATGTAAACCCCACCTTAAATCGTCACGTGAATGGCCCATCTGGTAATTTACCCACACCCCCCAGCAGGCTACAGTCCTGACAAAAACGAGGCAATTTGCAACAAAAAATGTATGCTTTTCCAACAAAACAATCTATTATCTGAAATACTGATTGCATTCTTCAAGATCTCAACGTGCACATGATGGAAAAAAACAAAAATCACAAGTCTGTGAAGATTCTCAATCATCCAGGTCATAGTAAACTGTGGGTGGTAGAAATGGGCAACTGGACTTGCTTGAAGATTCTTGAAAACGTTTCACCTCTCATCCAAAAGGCTTCCTCAGTTCTGTCTGACTAATAGGGGGTATCAGATATTTATCCTCTCCTGGATCAGAATCAGAATTCTGATGACCAGCTCATCTAAGGTGTCATTGAGGCATCATGTTGGTGTGGGTCACTGGAGGCTGGGTGTGAACGGCGAGTCATTAGGGTGATCACATTAGGGTGATCACATTAGGGTGATTATCCTAACGGACAATCCTTTGATCACCCTAATGACTCGCCGTTCACACCCAGCCTCCAGTGACCCACACCAACATGATGCCTCAATGACACCTTAGGCTACATCCACACGACAACGGCAACGAGATGTTATTTAAAAATATATCGCGTCCAAATGGGCAACGATCAGTAAAATATCAGGTCCATATGGCAACGCAACGCTTGCTGAAAACGATGCAATACACATGCCACACCTCTAGGGGCGCTGTAAGACGGTCCCTTCGGAGACACCAGAACAATAGAAGAAGTAAGGACGCATGCGCATAAACTATTATGCGTGAGACTTCATATTAGCTACAAAGTCAGGAAAATCTGTTCGTAAAATTACATTATAATGACCAAATACAATGAAAAGTATTTTTCCAGTCTCACCTGTGAAAGGTAATCCCATGTGATCTCGTTTGGACGGCAAACCTGTTGGTACAGTGAAACGCAGTTAATCTTTATTCTCCGCTTTGACCTATCCAATATGGCGGCGAGGATGACATATGATTCTACGCGGAAGGCGGCGTCTTTAATGGTCCGGAATAAATTGAATGCTACACGTTGATGGATTAATTTGTTGTTTCTCACCTGTGAAAGGTAATCCCATGTGATCTCGTTTGGACGGTAAACCTGTTGGTACAGTGAAACGCAGTTAATCTTTATTCTCCGCTTTGACCTATCCAATATGGCGGCAAGGATGACGTATGATTCTACGCGGAAGGCGGCGTCTTTAATGGTCCGGAATAAATTGAATGCTACGTGTTGATGGATTAATTTGCTCCTCTACGCCCTTTTTGAGGAATGTATTGTAGGACTTAAACCAACATCTGAAGAGGTGAGATCGCTCCTTTTTTTCCCTATTTTTGCTGGCGGGATTGACTCTGCCCTAAGGGCAGAGTCTCTCTCTCTCTCTCTCTCTCTCACTTTGCACCATTACACAATAAATATTCAGAGTGAAAATATTTTGTAAGCGCGTTTCATGAACCAAGTTATAGGATTTGTTGACAACTCGCATCGAGTTCGTTACACTTCTACCCGGCGTGAAGCACTCAGTCATGTGGTTGTGACGTCATCGTAAACAAATCTGTTCTACTCATCCAGACGACTTCACAACGGCAACGTTGCCAGATCTTTCCACTCTGGAACCCTTTCTCAAAAAGATTGCGTTTTGGGCACCCAAAACGCTGGTGCCGTGTGGACGCCAGGCCTAAACGATAAGCAATTGTATCGGAGTCACCTGAATCCGTTGCCGTGTGGACAGGGCCTTAGATGAGCTGGTCATCAGGATTCTGATTCTGATCCAGGAGAGGATAAATATCTGATACTCTCTATTATTCAGACAGAACTGAGGAAGCCTTTTGGACGAGAGGTGAAACGTTTTCAAGAATCTTCAAGCAAGTCCAGTTGCCCATTTCTACCACCCACAGACAAAAATCACAAATTAAAAAAAAAATGCTTCTTCTGCGATTATCTCGGATTCGTTTCGGCCGACATGTGTCCCTGGATTCGGTGAGGGGTCACATATGTGGTCAGCAGTGAGGGCAAACTTAGTAAGGTCGAATTCGATTGCGTTGTCATAGGTTTCATTTTCTGCCCAGTTACTTATTATATAGGTACCCCCACCCTTTTTCTTCAGTTTTGTGCTCTTGCACAAAATTCACTTGGGCCTACCCTAAAATCGACATTTTATGTGGAATACATACAGTATAACTGCAAGTAAACTTTATTTATTCGTTCAAGATACTGTCTAAGATGAATTAGGAGTTGTTTTATCGTGAATTCTAAATGAAACAATGGATTTATAAAGCCCTCGTCCTCCCAAGTCAGCAGTAGAAATCAATCATGGCCGCCCATCTGCCAGCAGCACTTGGACCCATTGGTTTTGCTATTGTTAGAAAACTATGTGCTAGTCTTTTGATTATAATGAAACTTGGCAGTAATCAAGAAAAATACTTAAGCGATCACTTCTATATGTTTAGAAAATACAACCTACTCACCATTGATGGTAGCAGAAGTCGGAAGATGAGGGTCTACTTCATAAAGAATTTTTTTTTCTACTTCCCGTTGTCACATCGCGAAAATTCGAGAACCACGAGGTTACTGAGAATACTGACTACGTCATCAGTATTTGTGTACTGGGGAAATCCACACAGGAATCAATCATGTAGAAAGCAAAGACCAAAACGTGACGCGTGAGTAGCCATCGCAGGCCGCTAGCGGTAGGCAGAAACAATACAAGCGCTATGCAGGTCATTGTAGCGTAACTACATTCTAGCAGCCCGACTCAACGGTTCAGTTTATTAAGTGCCGGGTTGGAGGTTAAGTTTGATCCTCGTCTCGTCTCGTCTCGTCTTCTTCCGCTTTATCCGGGACCGGGTCGCGGAGGCAGCAGTCTAAGCAGGGAAGCCCAAACTTCCCTTTCCCCAGACACCTCGGCCAGCTCCTCGGGAAGAACACCGAGGCGTTCCCAGGCCAGCCGAGAGACATAGTCCCTCCAGCGTGTCCTGGGTCTTCCCCGGGGCCTCCTCCCGGGGGGACATGCCTGGAACACCTCCCCAGGGAGGCGTCCAGGAGGCATCCGAAAAAGATGCCCGAGCCACCTCAGCTGATTCCTCTCGATGTGGAGCAGCAGCGGCTCTACTCCGAGCTCCTCCCGAGTGACTGTGCTTCTCACCCTATCTCTAAGGGAGCGCCCAGCCACCCTGCGAAGGAAACTCATTTCGGCCGCTTGTATCCGCGATCTTGTCCTTTCGGTCATTACCCAAAGCTCATGACCATAGGTGAGAGTCGGAACGTAGATCGACCGGTAAATTGAGAGCTTCGCCTTTTGGCTCAGCTCCTTCTTCACCACAACGGACCGGTAAAGCGACCGCATCACTGCGGAGGCTGCACCGATCCGCCTGTCGATCTCACGCTCCATCCTTCCCTCACTCGTGAACAAGATCCCGAGATACTTAAACTCCTCCACTTGAGGCAGAACTTCTCCACCAACCTGGAGAGGGCAAGCCACCCTTTTCCGGTCGAGAACCATGGCCTCGGACTTGGAGGTGCTGATTCTCATCCCAGCCGCTTCACACTCGACTGCAAACCGCCCCAGTGCATGCTGAAGGTCCTGGTTTGAAGAAGCCAACAGGACAACATCATCCGCAAAAAGCAGAGATGAAATCCTCTAAGATTTCATCTAAGTTTGATCCTTTGTGGCCCCATTATCCATTCTAGATCACGGCTCAACATATGAGTGTTTCATTATCTTTTGGTTTAGTTATTTTTTGCTTGACTGTTTATTGGGTTTTGTGTGTTTTGTTGTTTATTGGGCATCACCAGGGGATATTGCCGGGGAAATTGTTGTCTTTGCTTCTATCATATTCTGGGAAACAGGAATGGAAGCTTAAACTTCTCATTGGGGGAGAGGTCTGTTCATTTTGTGTTCATATTGGCGAGTCGGTTTGCCACAGCTGCTGGCACTATATTTTATCATTAGGTACATGGTGGATTACTTTCAGACCACCACGCAATAATGGGTGATTTGTCTATTTTGGTTTGGAATTGTGACGGGTTAAATACACCACATAAGAGGACCAGTGTCCTTACTTTTATGCGTCGCTGGAAAATTGACCTGGCTCTTCTACAGGAGACACACACCTGTTAAGCCGAGACTCGGGTCGCATGGCGAACAGGTTTTACCACACAGTTGCTTCCTCTTCAGCTGAATCAAAAAATAAAGGAGTGGCTGTCGTATGTAAATGTAATCTCAAAATTAAGGTGCTGGATATATGGGCGGACACTGCAGGAAGGATAGTAATGGCCAAGGTGGAACTGTATGGGAGGAAGGTAGCTATTATCTCTGCTTATACTCCAAACAAATTTGATAAGATTTTCTATGACACGCTTACAAAGAGAATGTAATAATTACAGTATGTGAATATTCTTTCATCGTGGGGGCCGACATGAATGCAGTGTGGCATACAGACGCTCGATCTAGCATGAGTACCTCCAGGGATCAGGAGCTAGCAACTGCAGCTTTACGATCCCGGGTGGAGACTCTCGGTTTAATAGGCGCGTGGCGTTCTTTTAACCCTACAGTGAAAGAACTACTCTTTTTTTTTTTTTTTTTTTTTTTTTTTTTTTTTTGGCCAGACATTTCGGCTGCCTTTTGCTTTATTAGACCATAAAGGGGTAGTTTGTTGTGCAACCTTGGGCTGTTTTTCAAAGCGTGCTACGAGATGGCGCTTCAATACCACCGTGTTAAAAAACAATGATTATAAATCCCAGTTTCTGCACCAATTAGAGGATTTTTTTGGACTTTAATTTAGGCTCGGTTGATGACCCCAGAATTTTGTGGGATGCCGTCAAAGGATTTATACACAGCAATGCTACGCGCTTCGCCTCAAATTTGCGTAAGCCTAGAACAGCTAAATTACAAACTCTGGAAGCTGACTTGGCCAGAATAGATTTGACCTTACAAAGTAACGACTCCCAACAGATTGAATTACGTGACATCATTAAAAAAGAAATTAATAATATTTTAAAGCAACAGTCAGAATTCCTAATACATAGGTCTAAGCAGCGTTACTATTTTCAGGGGTCGAGACCCAGTCACCTTCTAGCCTCCAAAATCAGGACAAATGAATACTTTGCTGACATCCCTTCTATCAGGTCCGCGGCAGGCAAAATTGTAACTGAACCAAAGCAGGTGAATGAGACTTTTCGCACGTTTTACTCTAATTTATACCAATCAGAGATACAGTTAGAGATACCATAGGTGTCACAATTTCCTTGATCAGCTAGATCTACCACAGATGGCAGCAACTGATTCTATGCAACTTAACGCACCCATATCGCTGGAAGAACTTAAGTCAGCGGCTCTCGTCATGCAAAGAAATAAATCACCAGGGTTTGATGGAATACCACCCGAAGTAGACGTGGAATTCTGGGACAAGCTAGGCCCGCTACTTCTAGACATGATAATGACATCTATAGACAAGGCAGTTTTTCAAGTGACGTCAATATAGCCCTGATATCTTTACTCTTAAAGAAAGACAAGGACCCTGTAGACTGCAGTAGTTCTAGACCACTCAGTTGATCTTGTTGCAGATCTTAAAATATATGCAAATGTGCTGGCTCGACGCATTCAGAATCACATGCCGACATAGCTGCGATCAAACTGGATTTATAAAGTCTAGGCTAGCTGCGGACGATGTCAGACGACTCCTCCATATAGTGCTGCAGTAGACAAAACAGCCCCAGCTGCAGTTCTATCCCTTGACGCTATGAAAGCCTTTGACAGGCTGGAGTGGTCCTTTCTGTGGGTGGTTATAGAAGAAATGGGTTTCGGTGGAAACTTTATTCATATGATTGATTAAGGTTCTGTACTTAAATCCCTCAGCCCTGGTACTCACTGGCCAACTAGCCTCTGCACTCTTTCCAGTCACTAGATCATCCCGACAGGGCTGTCCCCTGAGTCCAGCACTTTTTGCACTTTCTTTTGAGCCACTTGCTCAGCTGATTCGTCAGTCTTCCAATGTGCATCCTATTTCAGTTCGCGACACTCATCACCACTTGTCTTGATATGCCGATGACGTTTTGGTCTTTATGGAGAATCCACTACAATCTGTACCTAACTTGCTATCCATTTGTGAAGAATTTAGTTGTCTCTCTGGTTTTAAGATCAACTGGACCAAGTCCTCATTACTTCCTCTTAATGATTCGGCTAGGAGGTTGCAATTTGCAGCTGGTATTCCAGTTGTCCAGAACTTTAAGTATCTCGGGATACAAATCTTCCCATCCTTGAATCACCTTGTAACGCATAACTACTCAGATACAATGAATAAAATTAAAGCAGACTTGGACGGGTGGATTAGTCTCTCCATCTCTCTGAGCCCGTATCTCTATAGTCAAAATTAATATTTTGCCCAGAATAAATTTTTATCAGTTTAATGATCCCCCTCTCCCCTCCTGTCAATTATTGGAACAAATTACATTCTAGTATTTCACGGTTTATCTGGAACAGGACGCGTCCGTACCTCAAACTGTCAACTATACGAAGAGGAGTGGCCAGTGGTGGCTTCTCGGTACCTAACTGTAAGTTTTATTTCTGCTCATTCATGCTTAGGTCATTACTTGTATGGTGTGACTCTAATGCATCAGTTTCCTGGCGTAGGCGAGAGGAAAATTGTGTGAGACCCTGGAACTTGCAGGAGGTTCTCTTTGCTAATATATCCAATAAGCAATGTTGGTTGCATTTTGGCTCAATAGTTTCACAACTTATTCAGACATGGCGTGCGGCTGAACTTCAATGCAAGATCTCCTGCAAGTGGCATACACTTACACCGATCTTTAACAACCGAGGCCTTTTGATTGGAGGAAGACCTATTTCATGTTCTGCCTGGAGTAATAGTCACATTCGCACTTTAGACGATGTTTATGGTGACTTTGGGCTGCGTACCTTTCAAGATATTAGAGACGGGTATAATGTGCCTGTATGCTCGTTCTTTTTCTATCTGCAGCTTAGATCATCTGTACTGGCACATGGTGCCCCGGGGCAACAATCTTTCCCAGTCTACCCACTATACAAGTTACTCATCACACAAACTAAAAATAGAGGTACGCTCTCTGCATTATAGCCCTCCTGTCTCACAGTTCTGGTCTAAAATGGCAGCTAATGCCGCTTTTCCACTACCAACGCGGCTGAGTCGGGCTGAGCCGTGCCGTGCTGAGTCGAGCTGAGTCGAGCTGAGCAGGGCTGTTGGGGTTGCATTTCGACTACAACCGCGCTGAACCGTGCTGGCTGGAAGTGGGTGGACACATTGGGTGGAGTTAGCGAAAGTGGGTGGACGTCACGCGATGTCGTTAAGCGGCGCAAACAGTGACATCAGTGATCTTTTAAGCGGTAGTCTCACGACCCGGATAGTAAACAATAAACATGGAGTCGTTAGTGTTGCTGGTCTTGGTGCTGTGGCTTGTTGTCACCGACAACGCCAACAGATACTGGCAAGAGCGTATAGATGAGGCGAGGCGCATAAGGCTTCAGAAATTCTCGTAATTCGTAATTCTTCTTCTTCCGGGTTTGCGGTGTTTACAGATCCCAGCGTGCTCGCGGGGCGTGTGTGGGCATGTGAGGACACTCCTCCCCACCAATCAGTGCACAGGGGAGTGTCTGCTCACGCCCCCAGCCTCACTCGGCTCGCTTTGGCTCGCTTCAGCCCCACTCCAAAACGGTGTGAGTTTTAGGGGCTAAGCAGGGCTGAAGCGAGCTGAGTCGTGCTGTTCTGAGATAGTCGAAACGCGAGCCGTGTCGGGCTGAAGTGAGCTGAAGTGAGCTGAAAAAGGGTAGTGGAAAAGGGCCATAAGTTATCTGACTTAGTATCAGTGACCATACCAGTGACTATACTTGTCCTTCTGCTAAACGATCTGTCAGAGATGAATATTACAAATCTTAAAAAGCGTGTTGTTCTAGCCGGCCTGACAGCTGCCAAGAGGTTGATTGCTTTGTGATGGAAACCTCCCCATTCTCTCACCATCAGACACTGGGCCCATACTTTCCTGGATGTAATTTATTTAGAACTGTCAACTGCTAGAGTTAATGGCGCTAGTGAGGCTACCATAAACAATTGGCACGCAGTAGCTGAGTTGCTGAAAGAACTTATAGGATGAACACTTCCCTTACTTGATGCTTTTTGTGAGACTCGTAATCTCCTTGTTTTTCCCCTGTGTGTGTGTGAGAGAGATAAAATCTATAGGATGCCAGTAGACTCGAGTGAGCGTACCTAATGAGTGTAGTGCTGCTCCCCCACTCATGTCCTTTTGGTTTCGTTTGTTTGCATCTTATTTACATACAAAGTTATTGTTCTTTTTTATTATTATTATTATTATTATTATCACTAGTAATTATTTGTTACTGTCAATTCTTGTACTGTCTTTATTGTCCAATTAACGAGTTGTTTTCGGTTGTAACTCGTGTTCTTGTTCAAATAAACATTTGGTCACAAAAAAGATGTAACAAAAATGTCTCCTCCGTTTACCATCACAAAAGGGGAAATAAATAATCTCATGTTGTGACGCATCAGTATCAAGTTAGAAATGGCAATAAATAGTGATGATGGATATCAGACTGAGCTGAACTTTGGAATGCTATCAGATTGGATTTGACACATTTCTCAGTCTAAACTATTTTATTTGTAACACTGTAGTGCTTATAGAGCGACATGACACCTGACAAAAGCAGAAATAAACATTAAAAAAGGCTTCAGTAGTTGTCACTGTCCACCATAACATCATTTAATGTCTACAGAAATCTGTCACTAGACTCGGTGTGATAGTAACTTAACATTAATAAACACAGTCTGTACATCAGCTGATACTTTAGAAAGTCTTTTTAAACACGTCTTTAGGTTCAGTTAATTTGTAATGAAGGGTTTATGTAGGTGTCATGTAGCCCTAAGACGATGTCCCTTCAGTAACCTTGCCTTTATAAGATGAGGTGCATGCCATAAACACAGATGATGATAACTATTTTATTGTTTGTATGCCAGGTGAAGTATCTTAAAGGTGCTGACTGCAAAGTCATCTGAAATTTTCAAAATTTGTTATTGTGCATGGCATTTTGCTATGTCTCGCAAGAACAATATGATGCAGATGAGATGTGATCGTTTTGATGCGCTTTTCTCCATTTTGGGTCCGTGTTCCTACCTTTTGAGGTAAGCAGTATGTCCCTAAGGAAATAGGCGAATGCGAGGAGCTTGCCTTTTTTTTTTTAACCGTGAGGAGCTTTAACTAATTAGCATAACTATGGAATGGCCCTGCGTCACACCAAGATGGCGATGCACAGAAAATATCATGCCAATTAAAAATGTATATTTTATCAGCAGTTTGAAAAGCTGAAAGATGCAGGCATCACAGATCCATTTAATTTACCCACAAATGTATGTATTTATTCTGCTCACTGTACTCTCTCTCTCGTGGGTGTGCTCTTGCTGTGTGTATATGTGTGTGTGTGTGTGTGTGTGTGTGTGTGAGTGTGTGTCTGCACACGTGCACAGCTCCAGATGGTTTAAATGCAAAGGAGGAATTTCGCTGTGCTTGAGTTTACACGTGACAAAATGAAAGCTTCTTAATTTTCCTACAAATCTATTTATTCCACTTGAAATGTGTTCAGCAAACTAGCTACTGGATTTGGGACACTACAACATCCTGAACTATTCAGTATTTGGGATTTCTAAATACACCAGAGATGCTAAAGGTTTACAAAAATACAGATGCCTACCAGTATGTTGAGGCAGGATTCGTGCCAGAATGTTATGGGAAATTCTCGAGAAAGAAAAATACCTTATTGTGACAAAGGTAAGCTCAATTGTAGACTTGTAATAGTAATAAACAAGCCAGGGTATAGATCTAAGATATTTTATGGTGTTTAGCCTCGTCTACGTTATCAGGACATAACAAACATGCTGCTCGTCTCGTCAAGCATCAAGTTTAATAAAATATATCGTGTCCAAAGCCCACATCCAGATATACGTTTTAACGTTGCACAGAGCTTTCACACTAATCTGACATAAAATGTTCTCCACACACACGGGAATGTTTTTATCATCCCGTCTTCCTGTTTAACTGCAGCTTGCCATTTTTCTCGGCTTTCTGGGTTCGCTTGGAAGTGGTGAAAAGCTAAACCAGGCTTATCTCCATGTCTGTTATCCAAAAGCACGACAGGTCTCTGGCATTGTTCTTTTAGATTAAACTTCTGCAAGTTTATCTGTAGATGTACTGAATTTGGCTTACAATCACTTGTGTGCACTTGTGCCGGTCGTTGTCCAACACAAAGCTTGGCCGGATAAACAAATCCACAATTAAGATGATGTCACATGAAAGGCCCTGATAACGCCATACTCACTACTGTAGAGTCGAGCCCATGCATTCTAAGGCTAAGATAGCCAAGCGCTAGCTAGAATGATTTAGTTCTCTGTCCAGAAAAAGTATGTCATCTAACCTTGCTCTGTCTTGCAGTTGCACTCACGAGGCAGGCTTTCCTTTTCTTTTCCACTGGCTTTGAGTTCGTGGGAGAGCAAAGTCCACCATGTTTGCCCACGCTGACTTGTTTTGGTTAAAAGTAGGTCAAACACACCCCACGGTGGTCACGTGATATTGTTGCTGGCTTGCTTTGGCCATTTTTGGAATCGTAAAATGCAGGACACATTTTATCTCGACAAAACAGCGACACATAGGGTGCACAGTGTGTGCAGCATCACAACATCTCAAAACTCCAGCAGCTGTAGACACAGAACATTTTACCCAGAATTCAACTTTGCAGTCAGAACCTTTAATTGGGATTATTATTTCCCACTGTAAGAGCATCACTCGCTGAAATCAAACAATTAAAACTGATATTAAAGATTTAGTAGTTATTAAAATAAAAATAAGCCAGTAGTGGTTCAGTATTGGGTATCAGAGTCCTGAGACTGGATTCATATCGAGAATTTAAACAGGTGATTGGCTCATGATGATAGTTTACGGTATTTCAAACCATGTAAACAAACAATGAATAAATAAGCAGAAAACAAGAAAAGCAAAACAGCATTTGCACAAGGATACGTAAAAAGCCACAAAATTAGAAAATATACCATAAATAACATGGGTAAGAATAATATAATATCAAAACAAAAATACAAACAAGGACGCACGAAGCAGTTTTGAGTTTACATGTCCGAAAAGGAGTGGGCTGAAGTAAAAGCTTATTTAATCCCACCCCCTCCTCTTTAGTCAACATAAATTGATTATCTAGCTTCCTTTTTAATTTATAATTACACTGTATATTACTTATTACTTCAACTATTCAGATATCAATTCTCTATGATGTCATATAATTAATTATATATGTATATCCATATGCCTACACATAAGTTAACTACTAATACCACGCTCACAATGGAGAAGAACAAGATAAAAACAAATAGACGAGGACTCAAAGAACAAAATAAAAAAAATACACAGTAAACAGCCAGTTATGATTAATCCCCTTCATCCTTATACCTTGTGAAAATCAAATTTTTGTACATCTTTTGAAAAATGTTGTGATTTACAAGCAGGGAATATTAATAATTGCTGTGCTTCTGTTATTAACTGTAAATGTGATGTTTACAGGCTGTGAGCTGGTGAAGGCAGGGTTAGAGGCGGTGACTGGGTTCACAGGAGAGTCTGTAGTTCTGCCCTGCGTCTGCACTGACCTACAGGACAAACCAAAGTCTGTAAAATGGGCGTTTAGAAGAGAATCTGGAACAAATTATCAGAAAATTTACCCTGAACAGACTGGACATCACAGGAACAGAGTCAAACTGGTCAGTAAAAACCCTCCAGGAAACCTCTCTCTACTCATATCAGACCTGACTGAAGAGGATCAGGGAGAGTACAGATGTTCTGCACAGGCTGATTACAAATATTTCAGACTATCTGTTAAAGGTACATTTGTTCATTAATGACTGTGAGCATGCTTTGCTCCAGTGTCATGGGCCATATTACTCAGTGATATTAAAACTAATTCCTGTTTATGTTTTATCGTTCTTTTCAGCCAAAAGAAGAGAAACTTCAACACACTCAAGGAAAACAGACACAACACCTCCATCAGAACCAACAACACTGGAACAAGATAAACAGCAAACACACAGCAGCCTCCCTATAGGTGCCAAAACTTCTCATTTTATTCAATAATGAAAAGGTAAAAAAAAAAAAACACCTCATCCCTATTACGTTTATTAACTTTGTTGTGTTTTATGACAGTTTTTGGCATTCTGGCGGTTTTATTGTTGGTGATACCTGGTGTAGTGACATTTATTTGTTGGAGACATAGAGGTACATGCGCGCGCACACACACACTTTGAGATTGATTAACTGAAAACCTTTCGAACCAGAAGCTATCAAACCAGCAGCACTTCTGTAAGTCACTCTGGATAAGGAAAATTAAAGGTCTTTTCTCTTTAGGAGGAAGATGTGGAGAGAACAGGATGACTGAAGAACGTCCAGACTGGAAGAGAAAGCAGGAGGATCAGGTTAGTGTGCATGCAGGCGTCAGCTCAGCTGCATTTTTATTATTATGTGGCACTGTGCCAAAACCCCAATAATCTGGAGATTTTTTTTTTTTTAAATTTTGAAAGAATCTGGATCATCTCTGGAGATATTTTTTACTATGCCGTGATGAGAGAAACCCAACATGGATTTATCATATATGGGTCATAGTTTGAAATATCCAGGCAAAACCATCTCTGGATTCTGGGATATTTTGCGCAGTGTGGCATCTTTAAATCTTTGAAAAGGAAGGGAGATGATTGAAAAGGAACAAAAAAATTTCATCACATTCTCACTGTCCATCAGAGTCCTACTGTATTCTTAATTTGATCTCGATTCAGTTCTGCATGGTTACAACAATAACAGTTACAGCAGATTTGTTTCTAACTTTAGTTGTATTTGTGAGACACTGCAGGTGACACACATGAACCACACATGCTCTCATTGAATAGTGAGTTATAGGAAAGTATCTCCTGCTGCCCTTAACTCTCACCTGCTCAGATGGATAAATATAAGTTGGGTTTTTGAGGGCAACAGTAAAAGCAAAAGAAATAACTGTTTGTCTAATTTTCATGCTCTGTCTTTCCACAGACTGGACCAGATGATACTTACTCCACTGTAACCTACATTAACACCTGGAGCAGCAAAGGTTCAGATCAACGCTGGAGAGGAAACTGAATACGCCAGCATCATAACAAACTAATCCACAGTAAATATCGATCCATTCTCAGATATTGTAGAATAATGCTGAAAACATGTATTAAATACACACAACGTTCAAGCACCAGCTTCACAATATTGGCTGTTTTGTGATTATTATTTTGCTGTTAGAAATCATATTCACGGACATGCCTGTGTGTGATTTGGGGGATGGGGGCGGGGTTTCCAGAGTATTGCGTTACCTTTACTTATGTTAGCTAAGTGTATTCTTCGTTTGCAACCATGTGACCAAAACTGCTTGTGTCATTGACCACCGCCATGTTGGAGGATCTACAGTATACACATCGATACACAGTGGTAAGACATACAGTGGTAAGAGTACAGACTGGAAGGTAAAGAGGAGTTATAAAGCTTGTCCATCAGAGTCCTACTGTATTCTTACTTTGATCTCAGTTCAGTTCTGCATGATTACAACAATAACAGTTATAGCAAAGCTTGTCATTTCTCAAATTTATTTTAAAAACAATTTTGACTGCTTTAAAAGATGGGTATCTAACACACTATATAACAGATTTAGTTATAAAAGGGCACTCGCCAGGCGAGGAGGCTGCACACTGCAAAAAATGATGTCTTAGCAAGTGAAAATATCTTGAATAGTTGAAACGCTGTAGCATTTCCTATTAGAAGAATACAAGACACCAATTCTGGGATTATTAAACCTAGTTCTAGATTGCAACCAACTTATTCTAAGATGTCTTATCAAGTAAAAATATCTGTCCATGCAGCAAGATAATTTCACTAGTATGAAGTAATTTGCTCCTCAAATTCAGTTTTCAATTTTTTGCAGTGCAGTATCTGAGGTAGTGGATTAACATGAATCTTGTTCGATTGACTCTGTGATCATTTGGGAAGATTGTTCAATAATTTTGCGTTTCTTTCTGCACTCTGTAAGCCTAGCATTTCGAGCTACTGCTTTAGTACCATCTTTGATTTTGTCGTGGCCCATATTTTGTGTTGGAGCCCAGTCTGGATCTGTAAAATTGGAGAGATCAGCTGGTTTCCCTAATGGAAAGAAAAAGTAAAATAAAAGCAGCGTCATCAAAAATATAGCTCTTTTTAAAATGAAATCATCGTAGAAGCCTTTGATTGTCGTCTCACGCACTCGATGATCACAGCTTTGTCACGTTTGATAGCGGCAAGTTTCTGCACGACCAGGCTATTAAAGGATCCAATATTTCTTATATATTGTGATCTTTTATTCATAACTAGTTCGTAGCACTTACCGTTGATAAAATGTTCACTGCAGACTCGTGGCTTTTGCTTTCTCATCACTTAGATCAGCCCAGTTTATGTTGGACAGCCATTGGTGTCTACGCTCCGTGGAGAACTCTCCTGTTGTTGTTGTTGTTTTTTCCTGGATTATTTATAATTGCTGGAATTCTAAAGAACTTACAAGTCCTCTTGTCTCGAATAGAGTTGTGCCTGCATCCAATTACAGCACAAAGAGTAGGCATAGTGAAGAAACAAAAGGAATTCTTGAGCGTAACAACCTCTCAAGCATATCTTCTATCGTAAATGTGTGCCACGTGAGTTTGTGTATATCCTCCAACATGGCCCACTTCCGGTTCAAAGCCTCATGCATAATTAGCTATGACGTCACATGCAAATGAAGAATTGTTCTGTATTGTCTCTGTCTGTTAATCATTTAAAAACTGCTGATGGACAATCTTGCAAGTTATGTTTTGAGTGTACATGTCATTTTAGATCTTTTGTGTCCCATTCTTATAGCAGGTTAAGAAATGAAAGTTCTAGAAGCATAATCCTGTTTTGTGTAAGAAGACTCCTATACATGTTCTGGTTTGTGACTTTCATGGAAAGTTTGACGTCTCCTGACTTCAAATCAATCAAATTTCATTAAATTCTTCTTTCAAACTTAAACTCCAGCAAAACTTTGTGTCTCTCCAACTTATTTTTCCCATCTGCAAAATATTTTCAAAACTATTGAATACAGGTTCAAAATGAAACAAAATGATATTTCTGAAAGTGTGAATCAGTGTGTAAAGACCTACCTGTTCACCGAGGACTTAAATGAGCAAATACTTGTATTGTCTTTTTCATGAGGAACGAACCTCTCAACACTGTGTTTAATCTGATGAGACCCTTAGTCCCTGTCCTAGTGAAATAACATGAGGATGCGTTTTTGAGAGACTTCCGTAAGCACTTCTGTCGGTCATTTACATTTATGGCCAAATGCCATTCATGTAAATGTTCGTGTGAAACTTTTTTAGTCTTTTTTTTTTTTTTTTTTTCAGTGTGCTTGATCGATACCTTACATGCATATGTGTGTCGATGTACAGTATGTGTAGCGAATATATTTATACTTTTTGTAACATTCTTGGAATTAACATGGTTTCATCATGTGTTTTTGAACATTCCCTCTGAAATCTGTGTATTTTTGTTTTAGTGGACTATATTCCAGTGTTTCTACAAACCCCAATTCCAAAAAAGTTGGGACGCTGTCTGAAACCTCAATAAAAAGAGAATGTGATGACTTGCAAGTCATGGAAACCCTAGATGTCACTGAAAATAGTACGATATCATAAATGTTGAAATTGAGAATTTTTATTGTTTTTTGAAAAGTATCTGCTCATTTTGAATTTGATGCCAACAATACATTTCAAAAAAGTTGGGACAGAGGCAGTTACCACTGTATTGTATCACCTCTACTTTTAATAACATGTTTGGGAACTGAGGAGACCAATTGCTGTAGTTTTGAAAGTGAAATTTTGTCCCATTGGTGCCTGATATATAATTTCAGTTGTTCAGTGGTTGCTCAACTGGCATGGACTGAAGGCAGGCCAGTTTAGCGCCCAGACTTTTTTTTTTTTATTTTTACTATGGAGCCATGCAGTTGTAATACCTGCAGAATGTGTTTTGGCATTGTCTTGCTGAAACAAGCAAGGCCTTCTCTGAAAAGTTGCTGATGTTAATATTAGCTGATATTAGTGGGTTTTTTTTTTTTTATCATTGTGTTCTGAATGATAAGGTGTTCATGTTGAGAGAGAGAGAGAGAGAGAGAGAGTCTTTGCTAGTGTTCTGGTAGATAAGGTGATTTTGAGGTGTGTTGTGCATCTTAGATGTGAGGTTAACTGCTGTAATGATAAAGTGAAGAATTTGATAAATTTTGTTGTTTTTTGAAACAACAGTTGATAAAGTGAAGAATTTTGAAAAAGTAAATTCAGTAATGAGAAATGTAGCCTATGTCACCCAGCTGTAAAAAAATAAAATAAAAATATTGTAAGGGATGTCTGACAGTGTGCTTGATGAGTGTGGAGTATTACACAGTATTCTGTGTGTATGGCACAACGTTGGTGAACTGATGCTGTAAGAAAGAGGAAGTAGCCATTCTTCCACCAGTCCCAATGTTGCCATGGCCACAGTCGTGTGGTTACTCTGACTAGAGTGTCTCACAGTAGCTCTGAAGTGCCATGAGAACATGAGTTATGTGCACAACTGTGGTTCTGTGAACACAAGATAAATTCCAGCGGTGGTGAGAATCACCTGGATACCTTCCTGTGCATGTCACAACATGATGAACTGTACAGTACTGTGCAAAAGTCTGAGGCACATGTCAAGAAATACTGGAGACCAAAAATGGCTTAAAAATAGTATTTTTTCATGTTGAAAAATTTATCAGTAAGTAAGCCATAATAAATGGAACAAAGTCAATATTTGGTGTGAGACGACCCTTTGTTTAAAATAAATTGTCTCAGGGACAATTAGTGCAGTTTTATAAGGAAATGAGCTGGAGGCTTTACTGAGCATCTTGCAGAACCAGCCACAGTTCTTCTGGACACTTTGACTGTCACATTTGCTTCTTAATTTTGCAGCAAAACCCAGGAGCCTTCATGAAGTTTTTTTTTTAAATCTGAAAAGTGGTCTCTTATGTAATATGCTGCTCAGATAAAAAAAAAATCTGCAGCATTTAATTTTGTGCTGAAAAATGAATGTTTGGAACTTTTTTTTAACTGACTCAATAATGTAGAAGTCAAAAAATAGAAATCTACAAAGTTTGTATGAAAAAAATTAGAGTGCCTAAGACTTTTGCACAGTACTGTATGTCAGTATTTGAAATAAATTCCACATTCAAGCAGCATGTGTACCTCAGCACAAAATGTTTTTGGAACATAAACATCCATCCATTATCTGTAGCCATGTATCCTGTTCTACAGGGTCGCAGGCAAGCTGGAGCCCATCCCAGCTGACTATGTGCGAGAGACGGGGTACACCCTGGACAAGTCGCCAGGTCATCGCAGGGCTGACACATAGACAACCATTCACACCTATGATCAATTTGGCACCGCCAATTATCCTAACCAGCATGTCTTTGGACTGTGGGGGAAACCAGAGCATACCAACACAGACATGGGGAGAGCATACAAACTCCACATAGAAAGGCCCTCGTCGGCTGCTGGGCTCGAATCCAGGACCTTCTTGTTGTGAGGCAACAGTGCTAACCACTACACCACCGTGCCACCCTGGAACATGAACAATAAATCATAATTTTTTCTTGAGGTTGTGATCCAAATGATATCACACAACTGAAATAACTGTAATTAACAAATTTCTATCATATTAGTAATGAGATACAAGGCGTGTATACAAGTGACAGAAATATTAATTCATTCATTTTCTATGCCATTTATCCATTGCTCAATCCCAGCTGACACTGAGCGAGAGGTGCAGTTCACCCTGGACAGGTCACCAATCTATCACAGGGCAGAAACAGACAGCATTTCACAGTCACAACCATGGCCAATTCAGAGTCACCAGTTGACCAAATCTGCATTCCTCCAGACTATGTGAGGAAACCGGAGCCTCCAGAGGAAACTACTCCAGTCCTAACCAATTTTAATCAAGGCACCATTTCATACTGAAATACTGTATCACTTCCTGGTTTGGTCACAGCAGAAGAGAACAACAACTACTATAGAGGGCTACCGCATGATGTCACCGCGCCGCGAGATTTTGTTAGGCGCCATATTGGAAGACCAAGTACATGCACTCACAATATAAAACAAAGTACGAGCGAGAGTAAAGTGACACGATGGATGATAATTCTGGTTATGTGAGTACATTACCAGTTGCAGAAAGGGCACGGTATGTGGAGAAACTGGCTGTGATTGATGGGTTTGACCCATATGATAAGACTCGGGGCAAGGGAGAATGGAAACATAAGGAGGACCTGACACCAATTCTGCCATCTGTTTGCTACCCAGACATTGTAAACTATTTGTTGTTTACACCCAGTGCCTACACTGCTGATGACTTGAAGGCCTACAAAGGGCTACAGGCTTACAATTATGTTGTTAGTGGCTTGGTTCGTGATATTACAGCTGTTATTAAGAATAACCTACACATAGTTATGGCCAAGGTAATCTTGTTGATATTTATCTTTTAATAATATATCTTTTCAGTTGAAAAATTAATACTTTTTGTTACTATTAAGGTATCCATAATTTAGGTTAATTTATCCAAATTATACATATGTATTTGTGATATATGCCTACACAACAACTATGCTTTATTTATATAATAGGAGGGACAGCAAGCCCCAAACCATCCTAAATTATTATTATTATTAAATTGTTGAAGTCTGGGAGGCTTGCTCCTCATACAGTTATCAACTTGGGGCCAGTTTAGCATGTTTTAAATCTTAATTTCTTGCGTTTGCTTACCTCAAAGTGTCCACAGATCATTCACAGACTTATCCATTATATCCACAGTTTTTTGCCAAGTCTCACACAGGTTTCTTTCAAGTCTACTGTTGGGCCAATAAATCATAAATAAAACAGCTCAGATTTGTTTGTTTAAGTCGTTTGCCACTCCACTTCATTCTCGTGGGTTCACATACCGCTGCCGTTATTTCCCCCTAATCACGAGTTTGTTGGTCTTCCAATATGGCGCAGGGTCTGTTTACTTCCGGTTTCGGGTGACGTCAGTGAAATCCCTCTATACAACAGAGTGAAGACAGCTGAAAAGATTATTGGTGCCCCTCTTCCATCTTTGCTGGAGATTTAACACCAATGCTGCATTCGCAGAGCCTCCAGCAATCCCAGTGATCCCTCCCACCCTTCCTATAGTCTGTTTTCCTCCATGCAATCTGGAAAAAGGGCCAGGAGCATCCATACAAGAACCACCAGGTAAATAAACAGCTTTTCCCCCAGGTGGTTAGACTCTCAGAGCAACCATGATGTGTTTACCTCCATCTATCCATTCACTGACTTTTCCTTTCTAATCCCTGCCTTCCTCCCAAGGACTGCACCCTGTAATCCTGAACTCTCACTGTGAATGCACTATGGACTTTTATTATTATTATTATTATTATTATTATTCCAAAGGGTGTGATGTTGCAGTTTTCACACTGTGATCATTTTTTCCCCACAATTTTCTTCCTAATTTAGATGTGGCCAATTCCCACCCACCACACAGGTCTCCCTTATCACACGACAGCTACCAACCAGAGAGGGCGAAGGGCATCACGTGCTTCCGCCGAGGCACATGACGTCAGCTGCCCGCGTCTTTTCGAGTTTCTGCTTTTGTGTATGGAAGGCCATTGGGGCCAAAACCAATTATAGTTAATGTTAACACGATTACGTGTTACCACGCAATTTAAATGATGAGTTAACATGTCAGTTTGTGCTGGCACACTGTGGAAAACAAAAAAACTGAGGCTCCATGAACCTGTGCATTTAGGCCGTGGGCCGACGTAATTATTGTGGTAAAGTGCCTCATAAATAACGTGAAGAGTATATCTCTACATGATAAAAAAGATCAATGTTTTTTGCTATAAAATGAAAATGTTCTACTAAATACACTTTTGCTAGTTAGTAAATTGAACTTGAAAGTGGTCGATTTTGTTTACGGTTGCCATAGCGATGAACACGCTTGAGCCAATCAAATTGCGCCTACCCTAGTAACACAGAACGTTAATGTACCGTTAGCCTATGGTTCTCTAAAGGTTTGTTAGAACGTAACCAACAACTAACATTTAGAGAACGTTTCCTCATGGTTATGCATAAACCTAACGAAGCCAAACGTCCCCGAAACGTTGAGGTAACTAACCAACTGAAACGTTATCATTTGGTTACACTATAACCTCCACACAACGTTATGTTTGGTTGTTTTTTTGTTGTTCTGAGAACTATACTATCTGCTTTTCCTGATGCTGGCTAAATTATCTTTTAATCTTTTATTTCAACCTCTTTTGTACTTGTAGCCTATTTTTTTTTGCCATAGTAAACTGTCACATATAACTTTCCTTTTGTTATGCATTGTTATGTCATGCCATTTTGGTTTGGAATCCAACCCTCACACATTGAAAACACCATATGGTCAACAGAAATGTGTGCATACTAGGCCAGATAAATAGGCTAGTCTATGTTGAGTTGTGAGATATATTGCAAGGAAATTTTCACAAAAATAGGCGACAAACCCATGTACATTCCTGAGTAATGTGTTTTGACTGCCTAAAGCAGTGGTTGCCAACCTTTTTTGGCCTGGGACCCCATTTTTACATCACCAATTTTGACCCCATACACATTTTTTAGATTTTATAGAGATTGCACAGTGTCACATATTCTATATTTTGATCAGCAGCCTAGCCTTCAGTTATGTGGATGTTTTCTTTTCAAAGCTGATATATAGCATTTTATTTGTAATATATAACATAATTAGTTGAACATTTTTATTTTCAGTATTTTCCTTCTATTGGTTATTTCAGGCGACTCCAATTCAATTCCAGGAGACCCCATTAAGAACGAAGGAAAGGAAGCATTTTGAGTGTTAAATGTAAAAGATATTTTACTGGGCAAGAAGGGAATGGTGAAAGCAAAAATGGACAGGTTAAATGTTTTTCTAGTTAGTGCAATGTGGGCAGAGTGTGGCTGATTTGCAGAAATAAACTTATAGGCTAAATTTGTTTGGATTGTAAGTGGTGATGTTTTTTGTGGAATTCAAGTGATCTGTAATGAGCAGGCTGCAGCATATATCATATGAAGAGGGTGAACATGGTTTGGCAATGGGTCGTTGTGACTTGGTGCACAGTCTTGTGTGGTGCAAATTGGCTCCTGATAATATGGCAGAGCAGCAACAAAAGTTTGACCTTTAAGTTGTGGTCACACATTTCGCCCTCAAAACATGCTGCATTACAATAATGCCTACATT
Organism: Neoarius graeffei; assembly: GCF_027579695.1. Taxonomy (NCBI): domain Eukaryota; kingdom Metazoa; phylum Chordata; class Actinopteri; order Siluriformes; family Ariidae; genus Neoarius; species Neoarius graeffei. The sequence goes on from NC_083570.1 coordinate 23,267,840, forward strand.
TTCTCATGCACATACTTCTGGTACATTATCCCTATTGTTGCCCCAACTACATTTTCTCATGCACATACTTCTGGTACTATTGTTGCCCCAACTCACTCACACCCAGCTCCATTGATCAACTTATTTGTACTTTGTCCCAACAACAACCAAATCCACCCTGTACCACTAACAAAATCTGCTGCAATACAAAAATCCACTTCTCTTCTCCTCTTATTTTCTAAAAATAAAAGTCCAGCTAGGTAGCTTCGATGCATCATCATCCTGCACATTACCCAGAATTCTCTGTGCTTTCAAACAGCTCTAAGGCAAATAACAAAATGGCGGACTTAATGGATGCTACGATAGCCCTTTTATTTAGCTATTTGAAAATTTCACCGAGTCTCCTTGTTGGATTTAGAACTACCAGCGCCAGTGTACGTTATCTGGATTTACAGTACGTGCGATCAGGTAATGTGTTATTTTATTCTGTATAAATGTGAATAGTATTCACCTAGCAGTTAGCTGCTATGCGTGCAACCATCTCCGGTCACATTATACGAAGTGAATCGTTGTTGGTATCTCTAAAACACGTCTTTTCCAGTCTCCCATCTGACAAAGAACTTGTACATAATTCTTTCACCTTTGTTGTGATTTAGCACGCTGATATAATGCTATGTAGCATACCTTAGCATGGCTAACGCCATAGCGCCGAGGTTACGCATGATTACCCCATATCGATATACATGTCGTGTAGGTGACGGTGTTCTCTGTTAAAATGTCTGTGTATTTGTGCCTCAGAACAGCGGCATAACAGCAGTACGGATTTCCCCATGTATTATTTGACGAAATATAGTATGTTGGTGGATAAAACCTCATGTGATGGCCTACTTTTGTAGGCTGCAAAGATCAGCAACACGTTTACTGCAGTACTCTGTTAGCCTAGCTCACTCAAACCACACTGCTTAGAGTTTAGAATATAGCACGAGACAAGCACTGTAGTTCAGAGGTTGCACAGAAAACGTAACGTAACTTTTACTGTCTGTTGAAAAACAACACTTTGTTGGTGTGAAGGGTTGTCATAAAAGTTAATAATCATCATGTATTAAATCCAATGGATAAGGGAATCTGAACTATAAAATAAGTAACTTATTTTATAGTTCAGATTCCCTTATCCATTGGATTTGTTCCCATGGGGTCTACAGGAAGAAACGAGACCTAGCCACTGTAAGTTGTTGATTGGTCAGGTTGCCTGACGCAACGGCATGTGACGCAAAACGAACACTCCTCATTGGCTGGACAGATGGATAAGAGGACGTAGGTGCGTGTAGTAAAGTCACTACCCGGAACTTGGATTTGGAAGCAAACGTCTCTGTTGGAAGTACTGAAGCCTGCTTCTGTTCAAGTACTCTACTTTGGAAAAGGTAATTTGTGATTTCTTTCTGGTTGTGGTTATACCTTAAAGGAGAATTCCGTCTGTTTTGCAAATATGTCTCAAACGTTTGTGGTCAAGGAAAGTTGCTAATGATGCCTTTGTTTTCACAGATGAGTTCACAGACAATGCTATTGAGGTTGTGCCATCTTCATGGCTTGGACACACTTCTGAGGTACGAGTCTTTTTTTTTTTTTTGTCGATACATAGCAAATATGTATGCTTACATATATGCCTATATACTTTTGATAGCAAATATATATATGCTTATTTATTTATTTATATATATATATATATATATATATATATATATATATATATATATATATAATAAAAAATATATATAGGGTGCAATTTGTCAAAAAACCAGAAGGGGGGGATTTTTTTTTTTTAAATCATGAAACGTCACAAAATTAAGGTAACAATAGGCTAACAGCTCAATAACATCCGATGATATCAAATGAATAACACTAAATGAAAACGAACACTAAACCAGAGATAGTGAATTCATCTTCCTATCTCTCTGACTAAATACACGAACACTAACACAACAAAGTTCGCATTGCTTGTCGCGTTGCTGTGATGTTTCTCTCCCTCCGGATTAAATGGACAGTGACTCGAAAATCACTAAAATACATGAATACTAAATGAACAGTTTGCTCTGATGGCGCAGTTCATGTGGCCTTTTCTGCTTTCCCGTCGGTGCGCTATCCGCCGCGTTTCGCCCTTCTTTAATCCACATTTCTGCGAATTTCTCAGCAGGGAAGGAACGCACGTCTGGCCCATTGACAGCGAGGAAAAGAAGGCTGTCAGTGTGGATACATTCATTCTGTTGCGCTCATCAGTCAGGATGTGATTCATGGCGCTAAATCCACGTTCACACTCTGATTATCTACAATATATCTATTTGCTGGGGATGTTCGTAGGGTTGCCAACTTTCTCATATCCAAATGAGGGACACTTTGTTCCGGGTGCGGACAAGTACCGGTACAGGCCCTGTACACGCACCCCAGCGCCCCAAAATAGTTACAGTACCGATTCGCCTTTAGGTGAGGGTTTCAAATGTAGGCCACTACAAATTCATTTCTAAAATAGAGCTTTTAAAAATTAATAGACCAATTAATGGATATTTTTAAGTAACTTAATGCAAAATAACAAACAATTCTAATATTATTGTCTCATTTTTCTATTTTAAACTTTGGCCAAATAATTCATCTGGCCATATTTATGAAGGCAATGTCAAACTGAAAAAGTATTTGCTGTAGCTGTAAAACCCTGATATTTGCTTAATTGTCCATTTGAAAACCCTAAGAACCTTCTGCAATGCTTCATAGCAGAAGAAGAAGAGAGAAAGACATCACAAAGGCAGGAGTGAGGCAGAAAAGCTCCCCTACTATAGGCTGAGGTCTATCCTGTTTCGGAAGGTTTTTTTTTTTTTAAGCTATCTGCTATCCTTATCGAACAGTTAGGCTGTATCCACTGGCTGCACCATCTGCTCTAGTTTAATTTGATGCCTATTTTGTCAGTATAGCTTAAAAATTCAGGATATGGCAACAGTGAATGGTTTTAAATCGCAGATGACCGCGACTCGCGGTAATAGCGCTTCTCACGGCAATTACGCGATTTACACCACAGCATTGGAGTGAGGGGCAGGATCTGTACCTGACGGGACAAATTAAAATTACCCCAAAAAATGGGATGTCCCGCCCAATACGGGAAGGTTGGCAACCCTAGACGTTCATGAACGTCAAAGCTGCCACTTCAGGTCATTTTGAAAGTGAGTGCAATGTAGACCATAGAAAACTGTGTCACAACATGCCTGTCATGTCAACTTTTTTTTTTGGTTTGTTTGTTTTATTGACGGGGTTGTCCCCGAGGATTTTTTTCAGCAGAGATAAAAACCAGAGGGGGGGATGATCCCCACCATCCCCCCCAGCAAATCGCACTCTATCTCTCTCTCTCTCTCTCTCTCGCTCTCTCTCTCTATATATATATATATATATATATATATATATATATATATATATATATATATATATATATGGCATGCCGTTCAGGAAATTAATCTTTGAATATATTGAATGAAACCTTGAATATATTGAATGAAACCTTGAATATATGGAATGAAACTTGAATATATGGAATGAAACTTGAATATATGGAATGAAACTTTGAATATATTGAATGAAACTTGAATATATGGAATGAAACTTTGAATATATGGAATGAACCTTGAATATATGGAATGAATCTTGAATATATTGAATGAAACTTTGAATATATTGAATGAAACCTTGAATATATGGAATGAAACTTTGAATATATTGAATGAAACTTTGAATATATGGAATGAAACTTGAATATATTGAATGAAACTTTGAATATATTGAATGAAACTTGAATATATGGAATGAAACTTTGAATATATGGAATGAACCTTGAATATATGGAATGAAACTTGAATATATTGAATGAAACTTTGAATATATTGAATGAACCTTGAATATATGGAATGAATCTTGAATATATGGAGTGAACCTTTGAATATATTGAATGAAACTTTGAATATATTGAATGAAACTTGACTGACGTCAGACTTCACTGCAGTGAAGTGCGGCCATCTTGTGTAACGTGCGGATGCTGCAGCAAAAAGTTAGTCAGTCCGCTTTTAATCTCGCAGCAGCAATATTAAACTGTAAGGACATGATCAACATACTGGCGAATGCGTGTACAGGCCAAAATCCTCCTGATACCCCTGCCCAATACCGTTCTTCTGACGAAAAAGTTCGCTCCCTTTTTAATCGTGGCAGACCTACTGCAACAGGCCAGGCAGCTGTTTATCAGGCTAACCTCAGCATGCCTTCAACATCACAGGAGTGTCCCACAACAACCCCATGTGTACAATCTCCGCCCGTACACAAGAAAGGGCCCAAGACACAAGAGGTAAGAATAGCTAGGCTTTATTTTAAACTAGATGAGGGCTCTCAGTAGAGTGCATATAACAATATAGATCATTCTATATCCCAGTGCAGCTATAATGAGCCCTGGTAACAGGGCGTCTCCTTCATAAAAAAGCCGAACTATTAACGGAACACTCTGCTGTGTGTAGAGGTCTGTATGTAGGTCTGTATGGTTAGCTTGATATAGTTTTCAGGTGATTTAATGAAGGTAAAACACAGTGAATGGCCGTGCGTAATGGCACTGCGCTCTGACGCGGCACTTCTCCGGACTGGAGAAGCTGCTGTGGCTACAGGGATTTCGTGAACTGAAAGAGAAGCTCTTCATATATTGTTTAGATACAATAAGAATCGCCCACATTCATAGACCAATGCAGGCTGAATATTTAATTTAGTACTGAACTTATTTGGCGACACATTGTCAGCTTTGGGCACGTTACTCACGCAGCGGACTGCAGACAGACAGACAAATGCATAATGAGTTTTGCCGAAACTTTGAATATATGGAGTGAAACTTTGAATATATGGAGTGAAACTTTGAATATATGGAATGAAACTTTGAATATATAGAATGAACTTTGAATATATTGAATGAAGCTTTAATATACTTTTAAAAACTTGATAATACTGAATGACATCCAAAACCTAGTTGTATCCTTTTCATCAAAGTGATAGCCTGCTGAATTCGCTGGTTTTACAAAATGGCATCAGTTGAACTATTCCAATACTTTCTTGAACTGGAAAACTTTTTTGCCACAGGTTGTACTCCAAATGACACTAACAGTTTGGAGACTATATCACGTCACCTTGAGGATCATATCTCTATTATTGCGACATTCACAGTACTTATGAGGAATGTTCAACAAAACATTGCTGAAAGGACATTATACGTCATTCTTGAAGGAATTTATGAGTCTCTCAGGGAGATGTTGGCGGAAATAACATTACAGCTGGAAGCTGATGTACAAGCTAATGGCATGGGCATCCATTCTGCGTCTCAGAGAGGAAGGCCTAAGTAAGTAATATTTAAATAAGGGTATGGGGATGGAGGCTGATGCAGGCCAAGTATAATCTCTACTTAGTACATGGTACAATAAAGAAGTTACAAACTTGTTATAATGTATTATTATATAGACATTATTATAGGCTTCAACCAATTTATTCACACAATGTGAATTAACACATTAACATATTTGGTTTTTTATTTGTTTTTTTTTCTTTAAAGGTACAACATACCAGCTGCTCAGCTGATTCACATGCGGGATTTAGGATTTAGCTGGATGGCCATATCTCGGATGCTGTCTGTAAACATACGAACACTGTACAACCACAGGACACAGCTCGGTCTGGTGGACTATGGGAGTTTCACTGACATTGCAAATGTCGATCTGGATCGACTTATTGCTGAGATTCTCAGGCAAACCCCCGGTTCCGGAGAGACCTATATCACTGGTAGTTTGAGAGGAAGAAGAATCAGAGTTCAGCGTTGGCGGGTACGGGAGCGTTTAAGAACAGTAGATCCAGTGGGGCGAGCCTTAAGAGGACGAAGGGCAATTCAGCGGAGGGTCTACAATGTCTCTGCCCCAAATCAAGTGTGGTATGTGTTGTTTTACTAATTTGATTAACATTAGTTATTTCTCCCTAGCTGGTCAATGACGCAATTCACTGACCATTAACTCACTGAAAATATTGATACAAGGAACATTCTTATTATCAAGTAGAAATAGTCGTACAGCAAAGCCAATGAAGTTACATGTTTATGTACATCCAGTACATAACAATACTATAATAATAATAATAATAATAATAATAATAATAACTAATTTCTTATTTCAGGCATATTGACACAAACCACAAGTTAAATCCATGGGGATTTGTGTATCATGGAGCAGTTGATGGCTACAGTCGCTGCATTACCTTCCTGAGATGTTGCACAGACAACCGAGCATCGACTGCCTTGCATCTTTTCCAGGGTGCTGTTGATGTATTTGGACTGCCAGATCGTGTCAGGGGTGATGCTGGTAGCGAGAACATTGATGTTGCACGGTTCATGATTGAGAATCGAGGAACAAACAGAGGAAGTTTCATGGTTGGACGTAGTGTCCATAATCAAAGGATCGAAAGATTGTGGGCAGAAGTAAACAGGGTTGTGTCAGGATACTATAAAGACCTTTTCCTCTTTATGGAAAATTTCGGACTTTTAGACAGCACTGACCCTCTTCACATTACAGCTCTTCACCATGTTTATCTTCCAAGAATTAACAGATCTGTGGATGAGTTTGTGAGCCAGTGGAACAACCACAGCTTGAGGACAATGGAGAGTCGGTCCCCACTGCAACTGTGGACAATTGGAATGCTCCAATTTCCTCAGCATCAAAGGCCACTCAATCGTGTACCTGTGCAACCCCCTTATGATCACCAGTGGAATGTGGAGTTAAGGCCCATCAACCCCTTCACTGATGATGGAAATCATGGAATTGAACTTTTTGTCAGAGCATGTGACCTGCTTGAGAGATAGTCTACTAGCTGCAGTAAATTGGTTGTTACACTGTTACACTGTGGTGTCATACATTGTCATATATAGACTCAGACATAACTAAGTAATTTTGAGAAATGTGTGTACAGGTCCTAGGACTGAAGATTTGCTTATAATGTGCTTTTCTTTCATAACAAAATGTGATGTTATCACCACATAGATATGTGCCATGCTTATTATATTCAGTTGTGGATGAAGTATTCAGTTCTTTTAGTTAAGTAAAAGCATATAAGTGTAGAGTAGAAGTATACAGTTTCATACAATGCAAATACTCAAGTAAAGGACCTGAAATCTGTATTTAAGAAGAATACTTGGGTAAATATACTTAGTTACTGTCCACCCTGATTATATTTTATATTATTGTACATAATGCATTAATTTAACCCTATTGATGAAGATAAACTTAAATAAATTCATTTTGTGTACAGTTTTTCAAATCGAAAAAATATGACAAGTCCCGGATGCACATATCCTGTAGACACTGAAATGACAATGAACCAGTCCATACAAAGTAGGAATATAGAACCATTTATTAACAAGGCCTTACCATAACCTTTAGAGGAAATAATCTGTGCTAATCACTCAATTGCTGTGGGTCATATCAAACGGTGGAGATAAATGACATACATTGTCCAGTTATGAACTTAAAAGTTCACCAAGTGCGCATTATTAAATCTGAAACAAAAACCATGGCTTGAAATACATCTTCGAAAGTAACAAATAGCATTTCTACTTATATTTCTTCATGCCTATATTCAATACTGTCTCTAGGAAAAACAAAATGAAATAACAGCAATTATTTTTGAAAAACAAACAACCAAACATCCTCATCATAACTCAAGCTCTAAAAGCCCTCCATAATATTACCTCTCACGCTCTTCCAAACCCCGGTGAATTGCGTATGGCAAAAGTCATATCAGATTTGAAAGCAGCGTATTCTGCATGAACTGGAATGCGAAGAATATTTTCACAAGTATTCGCTTGTGGAAATCGGGAATGGGTGATGAACTCAAGGCTTGGCTTTGGGGAGAAGCCCAGTGCTGGGACACTGTCACATCCACTGAGGAAAACAAGAATATCCTCCATAGAGACGTCATTTTCACCTGTAAGACATAAAAAAAAAGAGTATCACAATTAATAATGACTATGACTATTTTCCTAAAGTCATTAAGTATTATACCACTAAAGTGATGCAAAGTGATGTAAGAGAGGTGAGAAGTGAAATTCCCCTAAACCAGCATTAGGCATTAGTTTTTATTTTTGAAATGACATGGTACTTTGAAAGGACAGCTCATAATGCTATAGACTAGTGTTGTGTAAAACTATAAACTTCAATATATGTTATGTATTCAATCATACACTCTATGTAACCTAATGAAATATGTTTAGAGCGGCTAGGTAGCCCTGAGAACAGCTGTGTTTTGGGATAGGCTATGCTGTGGAAAAGTACCTAAAGTTCCTAATATGGTGTAAACAATCAGGACACCTTTATAAAACAAAGGCAGAGGATAAGCAGGTTCAAAAACACCCGACTGGCCTGAAATAACACCCAATAGAATCGGTCCGAGTTAAAATAAAACTTCAAGATGGGCTGAACCTCCTCAGGTCAAAGGCTACAGAGGAGCAGAGCAAACAAACAAAAAATAAATAGATAGGAATTGATGAGGACCATAAGAAATCCAGGCTAATTTTGCTCAAAGTTTGCTGGACGCATAAGAAGCCATTACAACCCAGATATGATTATGAATGTGCAAGTAGATAGATAGTATATCTACAAATATACGGTATACTTTTCTTGTGGAGAAATACAACTTTTACACTCTATTCTTACCAAAACCCTAACAATAGGTCCAGAGAAATGGAGCTGGATTAGGTCAAGCTCCACCTCTCTGCATGTCCATTGGCTCTGCAGTGAGCACCACTTGCAAAGGATGGTCCCAGAGCAGTTGGGGGTTCAGTGCCTGAGCTTGAGGAAGCTTAAGCAACAAGGGTACTTTGGCTGTATCCAGAAGACGAACTGGCACCTCTGCAGCTACTAGTCCACACTGAATATTTGGTCAGAGCTGACAAACACTACTGCTGCCCCAATTAATGTATTTATAATTCATATAAACTGTCTTACATAGTGGAACGTCTCAATTAAAATGATTTTTTTTTTACCAATGTCATGTACTATTATGATGCAGCCAAAACAGTGTCTGTTGTCTTGATGAAGCACTGTCCAAAATGCCAAACTTACATTCAGCATCCTGAAGGTAGTCTTGCCAGAAAGCCAGGGTACGGCACTCTTCCTGGAATGCATTACTCCCTCTTTCAGAGTGAATGATCCGGAAGAGATTCTCTACATCAGCAGCTGTTAAACTCTTTTCAGGCTTCAAAAAAAGGCACTTCATCTGTAGAGGGTATCTCTGGAGAGCATCTAGGACACCTAGAGACATTAAGCCATCTCTGAACCTATTAAAAGGGAAACAAATTGGAATGTGGGGAAGAGTGATTTGAACCACAGCCACTGCAGAAGGTTCTGTACCATGCTCTACCAACAGAGCCACATGGGCACCCCTACAATGAATTTCAAAAAAAAAAAACTTTGACTTGCACTGGTGCACTATAAAATGGAACTCTACATCCATCATTGAAATTGTTCTTATACAGTGGTAACATAGTTTCTATGGCAGCAGCTACAAACATACCTTTCAAAAGGTGCACGGGTCCGCTGGAGGACATACCAGTGAGTCAAGTCCAAAGCAGTCTCTTGTTTGTTTTGCAGTGTTATGCGAACATTGTGACCTGCAAGACTGATCAAGCTGGATGCCTGTGTAACTGCATCTTGCAGTTGTGATTCAGTCTCAGCTTGTAAGATCTGAAAACATTAAAATAACATTAGGATATGAGAACAGTAAATATTTATTGACTTTTATTTAGTATTAAGACATACAACTGTTAGCTTTACTGTTTAACTTGCGTGTTAATGAGTGCATGAAAAATGAATAATTTGTTAATAAATTCAATAGAATCAAAGGAAAATGTGCTCACCGACTGCACCTGTGACCTTGTTTCTTCATCAGTAATATGTTCAGTTTTGACCTTTACATTGTCCGGACCTTTCTGAAGACACTCATACAAGAGTTCAGACAGGAAACATGGACTCTGTCCCCCATGAGCAATTGACATTGCCATAATCTGGCCAGCATTGAAGTATCCATTATCTTTCATCGCTGTTATCAAATGAAATTAAACATCACATGTGAAATGGTTACATCAGAAAGGCTGATTTTTATCAAAATTTCCAAAAAGGTATTATAGATTAATACAGTATTAATATAATGTTGTTGGTCTGAAGCTGAGCACTCTTGGAGGTGGCTGAGGACAGAATCCAAACTAAATTCCATAGGATCATGGACAGTAGCACCCATCCCCTCCATAAAACACTGGACAGACTCAAGAGCACATTCAGCAACAGATACAGACTCCCCACTGTTCAAGAGAGCATTACAAAAAAATCCTCTCTGAAAACTCATTTAATCATAGGTACCTTTGGAGTTGCATGTGAGGACTTTAGCATCAGGTGGACCTTCAAAGATGCCAATTTTGTCCTTGATTTCATGAAGACAGAGTCGGAAAAACTCCCGAGTAGGTCCTCCATTGTCCACGGCACCCTCAGATATGCCATAGTCATCAGTAAACTTGACATCTACCTTCTTCTCGGGTGAAAAATTGGATCTGCCCAGGGCTCTGGATGCTCCATCCCACACACTTCTTCTTATGATATTGAAGCGCACAGTGCTGTCATTATTTACTCTAGATGAAATCTGCTCCATTATTCTCTCTAAAGTCATCTTTAAATCACTGGAACAATAATAAACAATAAAACAAAGTAATTGTTAGTGTCAATGGCAGTAACTCATATACTGAACTATAATCCAATATCCACAAGTTATTAATATTGATTAAAAATCCATTTTCCAAATGCGATGAGGTAAAGGGATAAGGGAAAGAGTTTTACTTTTTTCTTACTTTTCCAGAAGTATTTAACCTACTGATATATATTGCACGTAAAATGCAAAGAGCATGAGAAGAATTTACAACACTGAAAACCACCCTTCATCCATAGAGGCACTGAAACCACTAAATCAATGGCCTTCACACCTTGTATTAAAATGCACTTTTTGTGATCTGATTGCAATCAGATAGCGCTTGACCTCATTAAAGTACAGGTGTACAAAAACTCAAAACGAGTCACATTGAGGATGGATTGTTATTCATACATCCATACATACATACATACATTCATACACATGAAATATAATGCATGTTATAGCACAGGTAATCTCCATTCAGAGAAGTTTTTACACCAGAAAAAATAGATCTATTTTATATTGTTGACAAAATGACCACAGAAATGACTGGATAAAAGATAAAGAACAATAGGTTGCAGCTTGCTTTTTGCTACTTGTCTCTAGGCTAGAAAATAAGTTGTTATCCTGGATTACAACACTTATATTTTATATAATATCTTCTACTGACCTCTCACTCGCACTGGAATCTAAAGACCTGGAAATAGCTTCCTGGAGATCAGGGTCATCAGAGAGGTATTCTTCCTCAAAGAGGTCAAGGTATGTGCTACAAAATAAAACAAGAATATTTTATAATTAAGGTACAAATATGATGTTTGTTCACACAGACAGTTGCATTACCACTGGACAAAGACCTTCCTTGATGGTTTAATAACTTAAATTTTCTTGAATGGACAGTGCATTATTTAAAGATGTAATATATGCCATTTGACAGCTGCCTGTTGTAAACAAACGTGGAGAGGACAGAGTGGGAGGTTCTCAGATTAGGCGGTGGCTGCACATCATTTAAAGAGCTCTCAGCGAGCGCATATGGCAACACAATCAGCATGTGGGATTGTGTGGCGGTGTGTATATTTGTGCTTATGTAACCACTATGAAACAATCAGAAAATAATGTTATATTTCTCTGATTCACCAGTTGTCTCACCACTGCTCACTCTCCTTGTTCACTCTCTATGTCACTCTACCACTGCTGCTCTCTCTCTTTCTCTCTGATGCCCCACGCAATGAAGTAGTGATAATGATGTGTAACTTGACCATGTGTCTGATACAAACACAAATGAAACAGAATGGACCCATGGACTTGCTTGCACTAACATACACCTGTCTGTGGGCAGGCAAAGGACTATTTGTTCCTCAGAGAGGTTCAGATCAAAACAAATCCAGAGGGAGTGCAACTTTCTTCTCGGTTCAGGACACCATGACTCCACAATATATTTACACAGAAAATTCTTTGCTGACAATACTGTATGAGAAAAATTTAGAAAAGATGGACCTGTACGATGTGCTGGATGAACTATTGCCCGACGCACTGGGTTGAGTGGGACCATGGGACACACCGGAGGTCCTATTCGCAAAGATGCAATGCCTTTTACCGCTTGCATTGACAGTGGGGACAACCGACAACCCATGAGTGTTGCCAATGGAGATGTCAGGAGTTCCACTGGACATGGTGAGAGTTTCATCAGTAGTGATGACACCAGCACTAGTAGACACGGTGAGGGTGTCAGCTGGGATAGAAGGTGCATCAGTGCAAATAACTTGGGTAGCAAAACACCATATAACTTCGTCACCACTGTACATGGAAGGGGTATGACTGGAGTGGGAATGGGCCTCAGAAGTGGAGATGTCTGGGACAACTTCTTTGGAAACATCAGGCGCACTATCAATGGCTGTAACTGTAACATGGAAAATTAACTTTTGAGCAACATTTAACTTATACGACAGTGAGCATCAGCAACACATTTAGGGCTTGTACAATACATGTATTATGTGGTAGATTTTTTAAAAAGTGTATTTTTTTTTCTGTGCAAAATTATTAGTTGAAATAAAATTGATTTTTTAAGAAAATACTTAACATATAATGTAATAGTGTAAAAATATTTACCAGTGTCAGATATTTCTGCCAAACCAGGGTCATTTGTAAAGCTGCTTTCTCCATCAGAAAATGACTGTAAATGCAAACAGATAAATACAATAACTTTTATGGATCCAATAGACTATACTAACAACAAAAGATTGTAACAGACTTTTGTATTATGACTGAGCATACTACAAGTAACTGTTTAAATCAAGTGTAAAATACAGTATTGCCATTGTGACTACCACTGTCATAAACATGTCTTGAAATCGTCAGTACTACTTACAGATTCTTTTTCCTCACTTAAAATGATCTTGTCAGGCCTGACATAAATGGACTTCTGATGAAACAGTTTTTTCACAAGGTCTCCATTCAAACTCTGTGTGGGGATAAGGGATGGCTCAACTAGTTTGTTGTAGCATGGTAGCAGGATTTCTAACCTAAGGGAAGGAAAAACAGACTGTACATGAAAATTCTGTTGAAGCTAAAAGAGCACACTACAGTACAAGATTTAGTGTCAATACATCATTCGTTGCCCGGGTTGTACTTGAACACTGGCTGTTGTGGAAAGGCCTTTAGTAAATGGGGTGCACACTCTAGGTGAGCTACCAGGACACCTCAGTTCAGTATAACTTAAATGGAAATGTTACAACCATAATGCATTGACAAAATGTGTGTTCATCTTTTTATATATCCCAGCAAGCCTGTCGGAAATCAGCAGCAGCAAAAGGGAATGTAAAATAATAAAATAATATTTTAATTCACAACACACAAGCACTTAAAATGAAGCTTTCATTGTATAGTATGTTGTGGTATTCATGCAAATATCCAATAAAAAGAGGTAACAAATATGACAAAACAATTCCAAAATTTACCTGCATCCCTCCACAACTGGCTGGAAGGCTGTTTTTATTGCCTGCATTACTGTGTCAGAATCCCAGTCACAGCTGAATTCCAAGGCAGACTTGATGTGGCCATTATCAAAAAGCCATGCTTTTTTGGCACGCCTTGGCACATGTGTAGCTTTGTGGTCGGGCAGGAGAATCACCTCTTTGAAAAAGGACTGAGCCACAGAACGTGAACTGCCTTGTCCCTGAAACCTTAGAAACATTAAACAAAATATATAATTCTGTATAGAAACAGGCAGTATTAACAGTAATTTATTACTGTATTCATTTATGTATTTTGTGGTTGGTATATGCCATTAAACTGTGTTACAGTGATTAATACAGCAGTAATACCATTTTTTAATTCCATAGTAATTATCTCCGTAAGGCATAATCTCATTATGCATTTGTCTGTCTGTCTGCAGTCCGCTGCGTGAGTAACGTGCCCAAAGCTGACAATGTGTCGCCAAATAAGTTCAGTACTAAACTAAATATTCAGCCTGCATTGGTCTATGAATGTGGGCGATTCTTATTGTATCTAAACAATATATGAAGAGCTTCTCTTTCAGTTCACGAAATCCCTGTAGCCACAGCAGCTTCTCCAGTCCGGAGAAGTGCCGCGTCAGAGCGCAGTGCCATTACGCACGGCCATTCACTGTGTTTTACCTTCATTAAATCACCTGAAAACTATATCAAGCTAACCATACAGACCTACATACAGACCTCTACACACAGCAGAGTGTTCCGTTAATAGTTCGGCTTTTTTATGAAGGAGACGCCCTGTTACCAGGGCTCATTATAGCTGCACTGAGATATAGAATATGATCTATATCGTTACTCTACTGAGAGCCCTCATCTAGTTTACCTCTTGTGTCTTGGGCCCTTTCTTGTGTACGGGCGGAGATTGTACACAGGGGCTGTTGTGGGACACTCCTGTGAGGTGGAGAGTATGCTCAGTTTGGCCTGATAGGCAGCTGCCTGGCCTGTTGTAGGCCTGCCACGGTTAAAAATAGAACGAACTTCTTCGTTAGGAGAACGTGCAGGGGTAGGAGCAGGATTTTCACACGCATTCGCCAATGTGTTTATCATCTCCTCGTTGCTTAAGATTGCTGCAACGAGATTGCGAGCGGCCTGACTCATTGTGACTTTCTGCTGCAGCATCCACTCGTCACACAAGATGGCCACAGGCACGGCCCTGAAGTCTGACGTCAGTCAAGTTTCATTCAATATATTCAAAGTTTCATTCCATATATTCAAGGTTTCATTCAATATATTCAAAGTTTCATTCAATATATTCAAAGTTTCATTACATATATTCAAGTTTCATTCCATATATTCAAGGTTTCATTCCATATATTCAAGTTTCATTCCATATATTCAAGGTTTCATTCAATATATTCAAGTTTCATTCCATATATTCAAGGTTTCATTCAATATATTCAAGGTTTCATTCCATATATTCAAAGTTTCATTCAATATATTCAAAGATTAATTTCCTGAACGGCATGCCATATATATATAATTTATTTATATATATATATATATATATATATATATATATATATATATATATATATATATATATTTTTTAGCATGGCATGGTCTGCTACTGGACGACACACAATGTGCGATTGCATGTTGTGAAGTGCCGAGCACCAAATACAACTTGGGCCAAACATCCCGTTAAGAAAACCTGGTACGAAACAGGTGAGCTATCGCTGCTATGCACTACATAGAATATACTGAATTGTTCTCTCTATGGCAGCACTTTTTTTTTTTTTGTGCTACTGACTAAAAGTCATTTTCCATAGATTCATACGCCAAAGCTGAACAGAAGTGTTTGCAATTGATGGAGTCCTCAAGTGTTGAGACAGAGGATGATGTGAACACTTTTGCAATAAGGCAGCGTAAGTGCCCAAGGAGGTTTGTCTCCGAATCCTCTGATGGTAAGCTCTCTTCACTAATGACAACATTAGTTACTCAATTCAGTGTTCATTTTCAAGTAATTTACAAGAAATTTACATTGCACATTGTATGGTCTTTCCTTCCAGATGATTCTGCTCCAGTGGTAGCAGCAACCAAGAAGCAACCCAAGACTCGGACTGTGGCTGGAAGCCCTGTGTGTAAGTTAACAGTTCCCAAATCATCATTCATAGCTTGGAGCTAACATTCATGATGAATAACCGGTGTATATTACGTGACTGATCTGATGTTTGTGTGCTCTTTTCAGGTCAGCAGGACCCAATGCCCTTACCACCACAATGTAAGTGTTTTTCAATTTATTTGTAAATGTCTAATGTATTATCATAGGTTCTTCTTTTGCGAATACCATGTATAAGACCCCCCCCCAATAAATGACTTAACATCCATATGCACCATCTTTTCAGGGTCAACACCAGCTGGGACTGGAGCCAGTCCTCACCACCCTAGCCCAAGTCCTGTTGACCCTGTTCAAGGTACAGTTGCTTTCAAGTTCCCATTTACAGATGTTGGAATACAAAGTCATGAACAGGAAAACTAACATTTTCTTTTTGAAAACTTCAGCCAGCAGCCGGGCACTACACCCAATTCAGTCAACCAGGCACCTCCAAGAATCACTGGAAACCTCTTTTGACTCTGTTCAAGGTACAGTTGCTTTCAAGTTCCCATTTACAGATGTTGGAATACAAAATCATGAACAGGAAAACTAATATTTTCTTTTTGAAAACTTCAGCCAGCAGCCGGGCACTTCATGACGGACAGGGTGTCTCGGCTATCGCAGCCATGTTTGAGAGAAGTAAGTACTTTTATACACACTAACTAGTTCACTCACTCAGGAAAGTACATTATAAATTACAACTTCCATCACATTTGTCCCCATAGTCACAGAGGCCCACATGAGTCGCTTGATGCGGAGGCTCGAGGCTAGGTTTGACAAGATCGAGTCATTGGTGGAGACCAACGCCCCGACACACACGCCTCAACTCCAGCAAGATGATGTGGTGTTGGCTAAACCATGCAGCATGGTGATGGAGCTGCTGGAGTTGGATAGGAGTCTGGAACAACCAGACAAGAGGAACAAGATGGTAATTTTATCTATCTATCTATCTATCTATCTATCTATCTATCTATCTATCTATCTATCTATCCATCTATCTATCTATCCATCTATCTATCTATCTATCTATCTATCTATCTATCTATCTATCGTATAAGCTCGCTACAGTAATTTTCATTGTATAATTATTTTAATTTTTTTACAGCAACATTTTCTTGAAACTGTCAGAGGGGCAGGTTTAGGGGCAGCCATTCACCGTATGCTACGCCGAGCGGCAAATAATGAGGTACTCGCCCAGTACAGCTTGCGGGGCAGACGGGCCAAAATGTCCTTTGATGACCTCATTCTGTGCAAGATTATAAAGGGTAAGTGTTTATATATTGATCACATCACTTTTATGCCATGCTTGACTGACTAGGTTTTGATGTGTAACTTTCCTTTATTTTGCCTTCTAGCTGCATGTGTCAAAAAATTTCCTGGCCATACGGAAGCTGAAGTGGAGGAATGCCTTGGGCAGACTCTAAAATTTGCACCACACAGACGGTATACTTCTGCTCTCTAATTTGGTGCAATCACAGAAATTTCGTGGTTGGTAGTAGGGTGGTTTATCATGCTTTTGTGGACATGTGCTCATTGTTCTTGTTTTTAAACATTTTGTTCCTTTTTCTTTTCAGATCAGCTGGTCAGCAGCAACGGATGGACAATTGAATTGTGAACAGTGATTTTTATTCTATTTTTTGTGAAGTGATTTATTTTTTATTCTATTTTGTTTGTTATTGAATGCACAGTTACACTTTAAAAAACTGTTATTTCTATTTTATTCTGTTTTGAATGTGTTTTATTGAATGCACCGTTTCAGAAACTTTTCTATTTTATTCTGTTTTGTATATATGATTGTTTTATTGAATGCACTGTTACACTTTCAGAAACTTTTCTATTTTATTTTTTATTTTCAAACATTTTTTTTATTCAAATTTGTTATTGATATTTTCTCATTAAACTTTCAAGACCTGCCAAATTTGTCTGTTCATTCATCACTGAGTTTTCTCATGTAGATATGCTAGCAGTTGTGTTGATGTTGCTAATTAGTTGAAAGCAAAATCTAACCAAAACATAACATTCTACAACGTCAGGGGGACGTTAGGCTAACATTCAGGGAACCAAACATGCAACCAGCAAGGTTAGGGGAAGGGCAGGGGAAGGTTGTTGTTGTAACCAACAGGAAACGTTTGGGCAACGTCAGAAAAACTTTCCATGGCAACCACGTGGCAACCAAGTGGCAACCAAACCTAACGTATATGCACCGTATAGGCAACCAAAGGCGTACGTGCCCAGAACGTTCTGGGAACATAAAATTGTTACTAGGGTAAGCCATCAGCTCGGTACATCCAAGATGGCAGCGCCCAACTCTGGGTGTGCGTGCCATGTTATCAACTTGGACAACGAGCCCATCATATCCTTTTCAGATACCTCATGGAAAAAAATTATCCGAATGTATGGATACTTGGGCAGCTCTAGATGGCCCTGAAAAATTTTTAGCAGTCAGTTTCGACAGCCTTTCACGTACCAGTGCTGGCTATCATCGCCGCTGTTACCAAAAGTTTACCGACGAGACGACTTGAACAAGCAATAAGAAGACGAGAAAAAGGCTGCTCGTGGACAACAATACAAGATCATGAAGCTCCCATGCCTTCTCCTCCGAAACTATTAAGATCGGTGTTAAAATCATCAGTCGAGAGACGCTCAAAACACGTTCTACCACACAAATGCATAATCTGTTGTAAAAACAAAACTACTCTGGACAAAACAAGTCGAAAATGGAAGAAAGAAAAGTTGGTAACGTGTGAGACCGACGCTGCAAAACTTTTGCAGGCGGCCAAACTGAAGAAAGACAAAAGAATATTAATACAGGTAAATATTTTTTGTTATCATCGAGTCATTCCACGCCTATACGTATGCAATAAGTCTTTTAAAATGAGTTCAAATATCAGTTTTAATATTGGTAAATGTGAGGAAGTGAGTTAAGAACTGACTTGCATAGTGAAAGGCAGTTGTGAGGAGAACATTTTATTTTTAGAAAGAGGAAGGTCTGCTGATTTAATTGATATATAGATATTGTAGTCACCAAAAAAATGAGGCCACTGAAAAATTTAGGCACAAATACAGCTTCGGCCCACGGTCTAATTTGCATTCTGTCCTTGTGAGGAAACCTGATTGGACCACGGAGCTTTAGCACCACCTACTGGTGTGGCATTCTTGCTCAAACACACACAGCCAGCAGACTTGGCTTGTAAATCGCAGGATTTAATCTAAAATATATTCTAAACCATGTTTTTTCTTTAACTTAAGGGCTACGACTAGGCCTATATATAATATTTCTAGCATAATTTAAACCAACAGCACAGAACCAACAGACCAGGCTTGTAAATTGCAGTTTTGAATGTAGCATAAAATACATTCGGAACAATATCTTTTCAGAGCATAAATAGGCGACAACTACGTATAATAATTATAGCAGAACTACAAGTCAAGTATAACTGTTCACCCCCTGAAAGTCATGACCATTTTTACAATCACAATAGAAATTCTCATCTCATTATCTCTAGCCGCTTTATCCTGTTCTACAGGGTCTACAGAAACTGAACTAACTTCATTAATTTCCACATCAAAATCTTCAACTTGTATACAAGATCCCTGACTTTCGAGACTCTTCAAACAGATAATACAAGAAGCAATTGAGCCTCTTCTAAAAATAATCAGTTATTCCCTTAGAATTGGCTATGTACCCATCTCATCTCATTATCTCTAGCCGCTTTACCCTGTTCTACAGGGTCGCAGGCAAGCTGGAGCCTATCCCAGCTGACTACGGGCAAAAGGCGGGATACACCCTGGACAAGTCACCAGGTCATCACAGGGCTGACACATAGGCACAGACAACCATTCACACCTACAGTCAATTTAGAGTCACCAATTAGCCCAACCTGCATGTCTTTGGATTGTGGGGGAAACCAGAGCACCCGGAGGAAACCCACGCGGACAACATGCAAACTCCGCACAGAAAGACCCTCACCGGCCACGGGGATCGAACTCGGACCCTCTTGCTGTGAGGCGACAGCACTAACCACTACACCACTGTGCCGCCCCACAACAGAAATTGTGTATGTTTAATTCCCTGACGGTATTTTCATGTACATGTATGCTGGAGTATATTTCTAAAGCCTAGTATTTTCTATTGACATTAAAAAAAGGAAAAATAATTTAAAAAAAATCAATATACTGTTATGTAACCCCTATGTATTAATATTTGTTAGAGAACCCATTTGATAACACCCTTACGCCTTATATGAAGCGAAGGCAGCTTTGTGTATCATTCTGCAGGGTTTTTCAAAGTTCAGTGTTCTGCAGCCAAGTTGATTCTATGTTTAAGATTTTCCACACCAAATAAATAAATAAATACACAGTGACTACAGCTTGATTACAGCCACGTCACTGGTTTGGCCTGAACACTCAGAGGTGTGGTTATAACATACAGTACGAATGAATGTGAGTGTAGAATACCACATGCTAATGAATCGGGCTGCATAGAGCTTGACACAGACAATAAAATAACCTACACTTTGCACACACTTGACCCAACATCAGAATCCTGAGTGAGCAGGGGCTGCTTCCCTTAAGTTTCGTCCATAAAGCCTTCCACTGCCGAAAATTTAATAGGTTACTGCTGTATTATTTCTGACATAAAACAAATTCTGCTTGTGTTACGACAGGCATTTCTGTGCTTTGTGAACATGCGAAAATATCAAACTGTGGTAATTATTAGTCATGTAAAACTGTCAACAATGCCTTATAATGATCAGACACACAAGAGGAGTTTTTCAAATTTAATCACAATAAATAATTCCCCCCGGACTATAACTGCTTTCAGGTGCGCTCTGTGTGTGTGTGTGTGTGTGTGTGTGTGTGTGTGTGTGTTAGTTACATGCAAGAAAAGAAGTGGTTTCAGCCATCCACACTCAAGCCATCCAGTCACTGCATGTATAGCAGGGGCTAGAGACCAGACTCACTCCAGGTGCTTGATGTTTTGTGTATCAGGGGCTGGAGATGACAGACTCCCTCTGTGATGTTCTGTGTGAGGGCTGAAGGTCCATGGTCTCACTCCAGGTGCTATGATATTGTCTGTAGCAGGAGCTGAGGAACACGGATTCCCTCCAGCTGCTGTAATGTTGGTTGCTGAAGGAGCTGGGAGCCACTGACCCCCTCTCGGTGGTGAAATGAGAGGTGATGCGAGAAGCTGTCCTTGGTCTTTGGCTGTTTTCACCCTGGCTGGAGATGGAGCAGGCAGTGCTTTAGACTCCACATCCTCATCACTACTGTTCAATCTTGTCATGAAAACAGAAGAGATGTATACCATAGCTTTGGCTGTGTGAATTAAGTGTCATTTTACATAGGATATTCATGACTTTTGTTATGTTGCTGTCATGTCTTACATTTTTTCACCCCTTTGGAGAGGGATTAAAGTGCCTGATACACACCACTGGGCAGGATACATTTGGGATGAATATAAAGTAAAAAAAAAATGCTATGGGCACATCCTGAGAAGAGATGCAGAGCATGTTGGAAGGAGAATGTTAAGGATGGAGCTGCCAGGCACACGAAAATGAGGAAGGCCAAAGAGATGGATGTGGTGAGAGAGGACATGAAAGTGGCAGGTGTGGTAGAGAACGATGCAGAAGACAGAGCAATGGAGACGAAAGATCCGCTGTGGCGACCCCTAATTGGGAGCAGCCAGAAGAAGAAAAAAAGAAGATTAAGTTAAAAAAAATTAACTTGCAGTATATCTAATACATACATGTCAACCTATGCGGAATGTCCGTTTTTTATACAGATTTGATTCAATAAACGTAGTATACGGGCATACAAATAAAGTTACACGGATTCTTTAAAAAAACTTCAATATTTATTTAGAGCTATAATCAATTCCCACGATGATAAAAGAGCGCATAACATTCATTTACAAACGTACTGTACACCACAGAAAGCACAGACAGCCAGTAAAGAGTCTTATGAAATTGCGCATTATCTTATGGTAGCGAGACTTCGTTCCACTTTTGATCATGAGCACACCGCATTGCGAGAATCCCGCCAACCGGGAAGTAACATTTTGTCTGAAACGCGTATTTCCACCTGAGCGACTTTCAATAGCGACTGAAAAGATTCTGAATGGGCACTCCAGCAAGATCAACACAGACACTTGCTGTGACATGCAGCCGAGTGAGTATTGGTGCAGACTGCTAAAAAAAGCTGTCATGGAGTACAATTCAGAACATTAGAGTGACACTTTGTGTTTTTGTCAAACATTGGAGCTTTGTATTCATTCTGAAGGTTTATTGTTATTAATATTGAATAAAAAGTAACTTGGATATATCATTGTTAATTATCATTCAAATTTTAGGTAAATTATTTTAATTTGCATCTTATACGGATTTTATAAGGGAAATACGGATTTTGGAGGCTGGTTATACAGGTTTGATTGACCAAAGGTTGACATGTATGCTAATATCTTAACATCATTTGATCACATTAGATACACGGCTTTCATGTAAGAAATCACTAATCACTCAACTCTTAATGCAAGACTTAATGCCCCGGGGAAAGTACTGTCTTGGTTATGCTTTTGCTAAATTTTCATTAATTACATATTAATTAATCAATCATTAATCAATTAATTAATAACTGAACAAGACATTCAACCCCTACCTTCTAGTTGTTGAGGAGACAGGAGCTTTGCAGGAGCAAGGAGCTTGTGGCTGCCATCCAGATGCAACAAGGAATGTGGCCCTAACACTGTATGTCCGCCGGTGCAGTCTTGAGTACATGGCTCTGCGTGCAGCCCCTTCAGGATTGCTTCTAAGCATACTGTTCTGGACACAACTCCTTTGTTCAAATATGCCTTCTCTCAATATGCACACTCTCAAAAGGCGGAAGGCTCTCTCTGCACAGTCAAATTCCTCTCCACAGAGGACAGTAACTTGATTGCTGGTGAGAGCCCTCTGCCTCACACTCGACCGCAGGCAATGAATTATGTCAGCATTGTCCAAATGTCTGTTTTGTTGAGAAAAAAACATTGATATACACTCTGTGTGAAAAGAAGGAATTAAGTGAATATTAATCAGACTATAACTCCTTGATAGAGATATACCGAAAGAGGAATTATACACTGGCATTATTTCTCATGCACATATATTCTGATGCCAAAATCTAAACATTTTGAATAACATCTAGAGATTTTTCTATGTATCACCAACATTAGCATAACACAGATTTATAATTCTTTGTTTCAGGTTACAAATGGGGCGGCATCGTGGTGTAGTGGTTAGCGCTGTCGCCTCACAGCAAGAAGGTCCGGGTTCGAGCCCCGTGGCCGGCGAGGGCCTTTCTGTGCGGAGTTTGCATGTTCTCCCTGTGTCCGTGTGGGTTTCCTCCGGGTGCTCCGGTTTCCCCCACAGTCCAAAGACATGCAGGTTAGGTTAACTGGTGACTCTTGACCGTAGGTGTGAATGTGAGTGTGAATGGTTGTCTGTGTCTATGTGTCAGCCCTGTGATGACCTGGCGACTTGTCCAGGGTGTACCCTGCCTTTCGCCCATAGTCAGCTGGGATAGGCTCCAGCTTGCCTGCGACCCTGTAGAACAGGATAAAGCGGCTAGAGATAATGAGATGAGATGAGGTTACAAATGCAGTAAACAAAATAAAATACAGCACAGGATCTAGTACACTGTAGCAGTGAAATGCGATACTCTTCTGGAGTACAATAGCAAATGACCTAAATGTCATTTTGAATTATTGGCCAACTATTACTGTGAGATCAGCAATGTTAGTACATATGATTCCAATATCACTGTGTATCACCACTTACTTGGCAGAATAAAATTTGGCTTTTGATATCTGGCCATGATGTCTAAGTTTTAATCTGATTGAAACTACAAATGTAAGCATGTTGTGTTTTTTATTGCTTAAGAGAAGTATTGTCTCTGAAGGAAGCATTCACTACTCACTCTTCGGACACAGAAGGTGATGGGGTAGATATCGCGGGGAGTGGGGAACACATGGCAATGAACAGGGTGGCGCCATATAGCCTATCTCTCAGCATGAATATATGAATTTTAATTCTACACATAATAATTCTCAATGTGACAACAATATTTATATAGCAATCATAATAACATTTTTGAGAGGCAAGTCAGGCTCTCCATGGTTGCTGTAGGCGGGTGAGGACAACAACAGCTCCAGCCCTTGAGAACCATTCCTCATAATCAATACAAAGCACAGAACACAAACATCACTGCAAACATACAGGTGTCAAAGGGGGTAAACGGGTACATTACAGAAAATACCCCTCCTTCCCCCGTGCCAAAAAGATTAAAGATGGCCTTGTCATAGTGATACAGCCATTGCTTTGAATGCTGGCTTTCCCCATTTCCATCCTCCACTCACTAAACTATGTACACAACATTTTTATGTTTCTATCATATTTGCTCATATACTTATCCTGATATGTGTATGGATTCATCTGGGCAGAAATGATGAAAGGCCACCTATTTATGAGCCGTGGTTCTGCTGGGTTTCTTCCTGTTAAAAGGGAACTTTCCTATTGCCCTATCCCTGTTGCCTTCATGCTCATTTCAGGAGTGTCAAAGTTTCATTCCAAGTGTAATATAAATACTGTATATTCATTATTAAGATGATGCCATGGATGGAGAGACTGTGGACTGAGGCTTTAGAGGCTATATGCTGAACTATTCAAAAACAGCTGAACACCAGAGATTGCCAAAAATCATTAGTGCCAGAAAATACCCTCAGACCCCAGAGGGTCAGTTGTGCTAACGACTGAAATGTCTTGCATCCTTCAGAATGTAATTGCTGGAATGCAATTCAAGCAAGACTGCCTTTCGATTTCATAAAATCAGTGAAATGTAGTTCTCTCTGAAATTTGGTCGTTCTGATATATGTTTATTTCTGTAATATCTCACAAAATAATGAGGCCATCATGTGGCTGGGAAGTTATTTAATTTGAGGGGATTCCCTAGCAAATAATGTGCATGGAATCATGCGCTTTGCGCAGTCAAGCAGACAGAGGAAGTCCATGTACGCATGTGCAGGTTTACCTTTGACTGTGCACTGACAGTTACATCATTTTGTCATGAAATGAAAAGCTGATCACACCGAGGTGCTCGCTGACCGTCGATATTTATAAGTTTGGTCCTGCATTTCCTTTCCTTTGCAACATAATGTCTTTAAACCTCACTTTCCATTACTGTAGTCGGTCTTTCACATCTCATTCGCACACTCGCATTCTCCATTTTGCTCTCCTGTTTCAAATTTGTATCCCACAATGCCTTGTGTAAACAGGGAAAGCCCACCATGTGATGCAAAATGTCGTATCTTGAATTGGGTCATGCTGAAGCATGCAAAAATAGTGGAGAATTTAGGGCCACATGGCCCTAAATTCATTCATTGTTCTATAAATAAATAAATAAATTTAGAAGTCTGTCATTTAAATTCAGTAGCTTTGGGTTCACTAAACAAATATAATTGGGTGTCAGGGAAAATTATTTTTATGACATACACTTGAAAAATCTGAAAGGCAGTCTACCTTTAATAGTAGGCTCTTTGAGTTCACTGGCAACCTGTTCATTCCTAATGTGCTCATCCCATCTAGTGGTCGTTCTGGTAATGATAAAAGTATGTAAATACTATGTAACTGCACAAATGACTGTGTCATCATTCATGTGCCATTGCTTATTTCTCCAGGACCACTGACATACTTGCACACACTTACATATTCACTCACACTTACATACAAATATAATGACAAGTGCAATCAACTCAGTGTAAGACGACAATGACGATTAAAAGAAGATAAAGTGTGAATTTATGTCCTGTGGATGTCTGACTGGAAACACAACTCCACATCTTGCCATTCAGTCAGAAACTTTAACCTGGAGGCGTAACCTCCAACACATTAGGAAATAATATTGTGTATTTTGCTGAAGTTGTCTGGAAAATCTTCACACTATTTGGGCAAGGAGATTGAGTGTTTGATTACATGCTGGCTCCAAGTGCCATCAGATCATGATGGTGGAGGAGGTCCAAGGACTAACCTTAGCAGGAATTCATGAAGTGTGTGTGTGTGTGTGTGTGTGTGTGCAGGGCGCCATTGGGGGGTGAAAGTTAGGACGATTCTTCGGGCCCAGCACTGACAAAGGGCCCTCAGAGGACAATATTAATATTATTACCATGTGTAAGTTAATTTAATTAAAAAATAATAAGAAGAATAATAATAATTTTGTCTCTTATATTGAATAAATACAACAATCTTTTGGTTTTCCATTTTTCACAAAATTATTAGACTAGATAGTCTTTATATTTCACCCCTCTCCCTATTCATTACATGGTACAGTCTTGTGTAGGTGGAGCCAGATCGTGACACCATGTCAGGTTTGTTGCTTTCCAGTCCAGCACTAATGTTAGCTGCGCACAGTAGAAACAGGATTGATGGTGAACCATCAGTAGATTGACATCATCATGAAGAAGAGATCATGAAGTTAGGTTACAAGAAATGTAAAGAGAGGCAGCAGAAAGCTGAAAGAGAGAAAAAGGGCCGACAGTTAGTCACTCAGTTTTTTTTCTGAAGAAAGGTAGACAATACATTTATTCACTGACCTTCCTTTGATGGCTATTAACCTCACATGCTAATGTTAATGCTAGAGAAGATTATTATTGTGGCTTAACCACTGCTTGGATGATCAAACTAACAACTTAATTTACAACGCAGTGTCATTTTACTTAAATATTTCATAGGTTATCTTTATTGTCACTGAAAATGAGACCAGTAATGAATGTAACTTTGGCCTGCAAAGAGCTCAGTGAATTTGTAGGTCTACTGTACAGCTAGTGAACCAGCTAGGTTTAAAGGAAGCTCTCGACCCCAGAGGGTTAAAATACGATGGAAAAAACACTCTGTCAGGGTCCAAAAGCTGGAGTAGTCTATTTTCTTTTAACGTTTAGTGGTAAACCTACCCAGCTGATAAAAGTATCGTGTGTTGTCATGGCAGAATGCACTCCTACTCGCTGATGAGAGGTGACTTGTCATTCTTCGAGAGCGTCTGCAATCAGCCAATCACAGGCCGTGTTACAGCATAATGTATTCAACCAGTGTAAAATTTGGAAGAAAATGAGAAATAGATTAGACCCATATCTTTACAATTTTTGTGGACCATCCAGTTTGATGCTTCTGAAATACAGACGGACACATTCAAATTATTTTTTTTTTTGGCCATCCGGTCTGATGCTTTTGAAATACAGACGGGCAAATGCAAAAATTACCAGTCAGTGTCCGCCAGCCCGGCCTTATTTCCCCCACTGCACTCAGAGGAAAGATCTATCTGACTCCTGCCGTAGGCCTGAATTCATAGACACACATGATTAGTGAGCGTCACTGGAATTGACAGGGTTGAGAGAGTACGCTACCCCTTCCTCCCTGAGAGCACAGACCAATTTTGCTTTTTTCCCCCTTGGTTTAAGGAGAAATGTTATTTTGTTTTTATGTCTGGAAATACACAAAATGACAGTAAAAGGAACTCTCGCATGAAAGCATGAAAAAAGGGGGGGGGGATCACGATATTTGTCACCATGAATAATTCCTTGCCAGACCAGCAGAGGGCAGGCTTCTCACACTAGAATTTCTTCCTTGGTTGTTCCACTGATTTCCCGTCCTCAGCACGGTCGATTGCAGACAGGAAGCACTACCTCAGGCAGCCTTTGAGAGAGGTTACCTGAGGTAGTGTTTGAGGTCAACCAATCAGAGCACGTGCCATAATTGAATTAAGAAAAACATATAGATATATAATTATCATCAAACATTTTATTTGAACATCAACACATTGTCACATGAAATATACCGACAACAGCTTTTGATATTGTTGAATCAATACATTAATTATCGATGAAATTTATTTATATTTTTTTATTTGCACTTTCACTATTTTTTTTAAATTCAAACCTGAGATATTATAAGTTCGGTTTTCTCGCGGTGTGATGTAGTGTGCAGACTTATTTATGGCACATGCTCTGATTGGTTGACCTCAAACACTACCTCAGGTCACCTTTCTCAAAGACTCCCGGAAGTAGTGTTTTCTGTCTGTGATCTACTGTGCATCTTTCCAGTCCGCACCTGTCTTGTGTTTCCCCAATTGCTTCCTGTTTCCCTGTTTAGTTACAGTACAATATACTATGAAGTGAGAAAAAAACACCGCATGAGAAAATAACTGAATAAGTTAGGGTGACCAGACATCCCGGTTTTACCGGGACAGTCCCGATTTGGAGTTGTGTGTCCCGAGTCCCGACAAAAGTCTGTCGGGACACGGATGTGTCCCGGTTTTCGCCACTCGCGACGTTTGCGACTGAGCAGCGTGGGAATCATTAGCGGAGAAATGTCTGCATTTACTATTTTGATGAATTGACAGGAATCGCAAACTTTCCTGGTTACTGCCCCCTGGCCCTGTGGCATGGGTGTTTATTTAGCCACATTATTCCAGACAATAGAACGTGTTGCCATGCAACAATAAAATAAACATTAACTGGCGCGAATGTTCTTTGTCTAGCAGCTAGCAGCAGTAATGTCGCAGCAATTATGCCAAAAAGAAAATGTACCTTTTCCAAAGATTTACAGGGCACCTACCCCTTCCTCCGAGAGGTGCAGAACAATGCGCACGAAGCCTACTGCACACACTAAGTGTTTTGTTCCTGTACTGAGTTGGGTAGCCTGTGTTGCAAATGCTGTGCGCTCCTGTGGGGGCTTTCCTCGGGCTGTCGCCCCCTCCTCCTTTACTGCTGTTTTGTTTGAGTGTATATTTACGGAAGCCGCGAGAGGCCCTTCATATAATCTTTTTTTATTCACCTTGTTATCCCGAGATAACGACATAATTAATTCAGGATCTCGAGAAAACAACACAACTAATTAGATATCTCGAGAAAACAAAACAATTATTTCATGATCTCAGAGGGATCACTGTATCTCCGTTGGTAGAGACGAAGCCGGGCCAGTCTTCTGCGGAGGTGCCGCGGACTAATTTTGAAATGATCCCTTATTAAAAGACTTAATGCAATCTCTCCCTGTGTCAACCCCTGATCAAAATATTGCCTTATTAGGTGATCGATTATTCCAGACATTCTAATGACCAGGGCGGCATGGTGGTGTAGTGGTTAGCGCTGTCGCCTCACAGCAAGAAGGTCCGGGTTCGAGCCCCGTGGCCGGCGAGGGCCATTCTGTGCGGAGTTTGCATGTTCTCCCCATGTCCGAATGGGTTTCCTCCGGGTGCTCCGGTTTCCCCCACAGTCCAAAGACATGCAGGTTAGGTTAACTGGTGACTCTAAATTGACTGTAGGTGTGAATGGTTGTCTGTGTCTATGTGTCAGCCCTGTGATGACCTGGCGACTTGTCCAGGGTGTACCCCGCCTTTCGCCCGTAGTCAGCTGGGATAGGCTCCAGCTTGCCTGCGAGCCTGTCGAACAGGATAAAGCGGCTAGAGATAATGAGATGAGATGAGATTCTAATGACCAAAGTTGCGTCTATACAGAATGAGAAATAGCCCCTAAGTCAGCATATCACAAGTCTCTTGGCGCACCTGAATGAACCATTTCTCAGCTGTTTTCTCGAGATCATGAAATAATTGTTTTGTTTTCTCGAGATCATGAAATAAGGGTTTTGTTTTCTCGGGATCTCGAATTAGTTGTGTTGTTTTCTCGAGATCCTGAATTAATTATGTCGTTATCTCGGGATAACAAGGTGAATAAAAAAAAGGATTATATGAAGGGCCTCTCTCGGCTTCCATAGTATATATTCTCAAATCACTTGTCTCTTTTTTGTTTCTGTTTAACATGCCATTCTGACAGTTTGGCCATATTGCTGTGTTGAACAGCTTGTTGCACCTTCCATTAAAGTGTTCACTTTTGTACACATCTTCTTGCTTTATTCATTCAGTTGTGGGGAATGGTTAGTAAGGTTGATTCTGACCTAGGCTATGTTGAGGTCACATATCTACTTTTTAAGTTCATGCTATAGTGCATACAATTTTAGAGATGTAGCTTACATGTGCATATGCATTCTTCTTGGTGTTCTCACAAACAGGTGAAATAAATCAGTTTAAATTTGGCCTATGGACATAGCCTGGCCTATTCTCAGCCATTACAAAATCTGTTGTCTGACCATAATTTAACTGATCTGTATACCACTATGCTACTAGATAACAAAATGCCTGTTTGTTTTATTTCATGTGAGATGTTGATAAATGTGAGCTTCAACAAAATGATAAGAGCACCTCTCTGAATGTCACGTTTACGTAAAAAAAAAGGTGTGCGTGCACGAGCATGGTCGCGCGCAAAAGTGTCCCGGTTTCAGACTAGGGAAATCTGGTCACCCTAGAATAAGTTTCAACACTATATATTAAAGGTAAATTGAATTGTGGAAAGTGATGAAAGAGATTTTCAAAAGGAGAAATGACATAGTGGTGGTTGTGGTTTCCTGAAAACTAAACTATATGAAAGAGAGACACTCAGGCAGTGTGACAGAGTGTGTGTTTGACTTTGAGGGACTGGTGTGTGTACAGAAGAATCAGTCATGATGAAGTGCTTGTATCTAGTGTCTGTTGTGTTTCATGTCGCTGCAGGTGAGTGAAGATATTTTCTATGACAGAAAGGAGAGAGAATATTGGCCAGTTCTTAGTTCAGCTGCTTTGTGTTTAGTTAATGTGGTTTCTGTTCAGACTGGGTTTACAGTCGGCCGTAGTTCAGCCCTGTTCCTGAACATCCAAACCCAACACTGCAAAATGTTTATCATTGAGAGTTTTAATTAACAACAGCTTTACGTACTACAGTGTTATAATATTAATTGGGCCAACAGAGATGAACACACAATGGAAATATTTGACTATGGCTTTATGTAATGTTAGTAAAATGCAGAATTTCAAGACCAGCATGTAGTTCTAGTTAAATTGTTCAAAAACAGCAGTAAATTTTACACACGTTGACCTGTTCAGCTTTTTTCTTCCTGATTAACTTCAGTCTAAATGTAATGATGAAGAGAGGTGGGCAAATGAATAAGGAGAATTCTACGGTCAGATTATTTTACATCTCTATAATACTTACAGTGT
Organism: Neoarius graeffei; assembly: GCF_027579695.1. Taxonomy (NCBI): domain Eukaryota; kingdom Metazoa; phylum Chordata; class Actinopteri; order Siluriformes; family Ariidae; genus Neoarius; species Neoarius graeffei. Next base: position 23,298,806 of record NC_083570.1, read on the forward strand.
ATGTTTTTACACATTTACTGAACTACAATCTCTGTCTTATTGAATGCTTCTATAAGAACTCATATGAAGCATGTCACTTCTTGGCTGTAAATAGACTTGTGTGAACTTCACGCCTTTTTCTACTGTATCTCTGTCAGCGACCACCATCTTTACTTCCTGCGTTACACCTTATTTATAGGTTTTTTTTTAAATTACTTCCATGCATTTATCAAAACTGTGTTCATGTTTTCAAAACTCACAACAATGGTCCATGTGGACTGAATGTCCATCACTGTGTACCACTTTTACTGCGTTGACACAAAAATGATTGAATAACCTCAGTTTTCAAAATTCATAATTATTTTCTTGCTTGAACACAACCTCCAACAAAGCCCTGTGTGTCTACAGCTTATTATTCACATGTTTACACTGTTTTCAAAAGTGATCAAAACAAGTTTAAACCAATCAATAAAAAAAATTGTAAAAAAAAAAAAAAGGATTAAATGAAATAGATTCCAAAATCCCAAAACCGCACCAGTAGGTGGAGGGCCTAAGATAACTGGCCTCTAGTTATTATTTTGTGTGTGGGGGTGGGTGGCTGGATCCCTGCAACCTACATACCATCCAGGGTGTATTTCTGTGTGTTTTGCATCCAGTGCTTCCAGGATATTCCCCAGATTCACTACTTAAGTAACTAAACTGAAAGCCAAAATTGTGTTTTGTGTACATTTACCTGATGCAGTTGTCCAAAGCAGCAGGATACACCTGAGCAGATGAAGGGGAAGTGTCAGCTTGGTGATGCTGGGTTTTATTTAAGCTTTTCAGGTTTCAACACTTGGTTTTACACACATTTTATACATTTGCGCGTGCACACACATTCTCTCTCTCTCTCACTCTCATACGGCACTTAGGGAAGCTCTCTGCTCCTCTCTGCTTCCTCCCTCCATATAAGTCTTTGGGTGCAAGACACATGCATACATGCACCATTGATGACACAAGTGTGATTGTTTTGCCATTCACCTTCCTGGCCTCGCTCTCTATTCACAAACCGGCGCCTGACCATACCCCCACTGCCTCATATCCCTACCACCTGACTCAGGCCGGGGAGCCATCTAACCTGCAGCAGACTCCCACCTCCACGGGGAAGAGAGTCCACCACCACCATCTGCACCCCTGACCTGTTGACCACCTTGAACTTGAAAGGCAGGAAGGCCAGATTCCAGCAGGTGATCCACACGTTGGCATCCTTCATATGGTGGAGCCACTGGAGTGGGACGTAATCCAAGCAGAGGGTGGTAGTACCGGAGGGTGAGGACCACCCACTTGATGGCCAGACACTCCTTCTCAATGGCGCTGTACTTCATCTCCCACACAGAGAGCTTGCGACTTATGTACAGCACCGGGTGCTCCTCCCCCTCCACCATCTGTGACAGAACAGCCCCCAGCTCTCTGTCCGACATGTCTGTCTGCAAAATTAAAGTGAGAGAGAAGTCAGGGGAGTGTAAAAGCGGCTGCCCGCACGGTGCATTCTTTACTTTAGTGAATGCCTGTTGGCACTGCTCCATCCACTGGACCAGATCTGGTGTCCCCTTTTTAGTGAGATCAGTCAGCAGGCTAGAGACATCTGAATAGTTAGGCACAAACCTACAGTAGTTGCCAGTCAGCCACAGGAACTCTTTTTTGGCCTTGGGCCATGGGTAGGTCCCAATGGCGGCGGCCTTGTCAATTTGGGGACGCACCTGCCCATGACCCAAGTGGAAGCCCAAATATCATACGTCCACCTGTCCAATCGCACACTTTTTCAGGTTAGCCGTGAGCTGTGCATGCCTCAACCACTCCAGAAAGGTCATGAGGTGTTTTAGGTGCTGCAGCCAGTCATTGCTAGATATAATGATATTGTCTAAATAGGCCACGGCATAGGCAGTATGAGGACAGAGGATTTTGTCCATGAGCCACTCTGGCCCAATCGAGGGTGGTATCTGGCGCATCGGGGATCCGAACCACTGCCCCCATCTCCATTGCGTGGCACTGATCCTGGAAATGCCCAGGTTCCCCGCAGTGCCAGCACACCAGCCCAGGCTTCACTTCTGCACTGACAGTTCAGGGATCACTCACCTGGGAGGGGGAAAACACAGAAACACAAGGAGGGGGAGGGAGAGGGACACCATGAGTGCCTACCAATGTGAGCAGGTTCTGGAATGCCTGATGATCCTGCTGCTTGTTCTGCAGCAGGGCTTCAAAGCATTGCTCCTGTACTTGGTGGAGGGTGAGCAGTACTCGGTGCTGGTTTTGCTGGGCAGTGGCGAAAGCATGGACAAGGTCCTTGAAGGGTGAGGATTCCATACAGGCAGTTCCCTTCAGTGTTCCCGGGTTTTGGCACCATTGTAACAGTCTCTGGTGTGGGGCGGAGCACTGGGACAGGCAGGTTAATAGCAGGACAATTATTTTTTTCAGCTGTCAACACATGCTTTTACACATGTGCGCACATACATACAAACACAGTACGCAGGGAAGCTTTTTCCTCTTCTCAACTTCCTCCCTCCATCTCAGCCCTTGGTTGTCACTGCAGGATACACACACACGCACACCTGATTACACAGGTGTGATCATTTGGCCACTCACCTTCCCTCACCTTACTCTCCATTCAGAAACCAGCGCTTGACCACAGCCCTGCTGCTACAATGACTTTCTATTGTATTATATATTTAAAGGACATCTTTCGCACTTGGTGATATGTGATATGTCCTGTGCAGTGGCGGAACAACTGCACATAAGGCCCCGGGGCAAAACACCAATCAGGGCCCCCCATGGCGAAATTGCAAACAAACAAATTAGAAGGCTTGCGGCATATAGGCCTACTCAGGCTATATCTAACAAAAAGCAGTTTTTCAGAACATAGCCTTTGGACCTAGCCATGGTGAAATTGCAAACAAACAGAAGGCCTGTGGCATATAATCAGGCTACCGTATATTAGAACAGAACTTGCTCAAAGTTTTTTTTTTATTATTATTATTTTATTATCATTTTTTAAATAGGCCTACATAGCCTGTATATTCCATTCATTTCTTATTATGTTCCAAATAGACACTAAACAACAACAACAAAAATCCAGCAATCATGAATGATACACCCTCATTGTCTAAGCACGTCTTCAACTACAAAGCCGACATGGAAACCTGCGTTCGTCATTTAAAAGGCATTCGACGCGCCTTGCGCGCTGCAACGTCGTCAACTATTTGAGGGATGTTAAGTGCTCTTGCTCGCTCATTCTCAATTGATAAAATGGCCAATCCACAGAGTCTCTCTTCACCCATTGTGCTCCTGAGATAATTTTTAATCAATTTTAATTTGGAGAACGAGCGCTCTGCTGTCGCAACTGAGACGGGGAGAGTGAGAAAAAGCAAGAAGGCCGTGCACACCTCACTAAATGTAGAAGTTACTGCTGGATGATCTACTACCAGCAACCTAGCCAGGCTAAGCACAGATGTGTGTCTTGCTATCTGCTCCTTGAAACAAGCCCTAAATGACACTAGTTGACCAGGAAAGCTGGAGTCAATATCCCGACTATAGTGATCACACAGTCGACGGGCCACTTCATATAGCTCCTTGTCCTTGGCATGCTGGAGCGTATTTGGATGAATAGCCTCAAACAAATTAGCAGTCCGATTTAAACTGACCAACCTTTGTGACAGCTGCTGAATGATTACATCAAGGCATGCATAGAACACATTCACCCGAATATAATGTTCTGCACTGGAAAGCCAACTGTCTTCGCTAAGGTGAACAAAGCAGTGCTTCACTTTTTTCAACCTGGTGGCGACAAATTGCGTTTGACTGCCCCATTTCACAGCCAGTGCTAGAGCGGAATCCTTTCCCTCATCAAACTGCTCCCTGTACTCCTGTAGAGTTCGTACCGTATTCTGCAATAATGAAGACGCTTTGAGGAGATCAGTGGTCTTCTCCTGCAGTAACTTTGAGATGGCATTAGTGCACTCCAAAATCTTTGTCTGAAGGCTGATTAAAAATATGAACTGAAATTTAGTAATGGCCTTTTTAAGTGCATCTGCCTCATCTCATTCATTCATTTTCTCGCTTGTAAGTGAGAGCTTTAATGACGTCTCCATATCTGTACTTTAACGCAACAAGCGCATCGTAGCGGGAGGACCAGCAGGTTGGGCAGAGGTGTTTCAAGGTTATGTCCCTGCTCTCTGGGCTCAATAAGTCGCTAAGTAATGCCCATCTCTTAACACTGTTGGCAACCACATCATAAAACTGTCTAATCTCTGGGATAGTTTTGACAGAATCATTCAGTACCAAATTCAGACAATGAGCTGCACAGTGCACGTACAAAGCAAGGGGATCCCGCTCCGCTATTCTCGCTTGAACACCAGAATAAATTCCGCTCATGTTCGCTGCGCCGTCATAACCCTGTCCACGGCATCTGGAGAGATCTAAGCCATTCCCTTCAATGCAGCTAATAATTCGGCCCTCCAGTTCAGAAGCGGATGCGTTCACAGTTATCTCGAATCCAAGAAAAGCCTCAACTATCCTGATTTCACAGAGTTTATTTTATTTTTTTAACCATGATAAGAATGTGTAGCAAAAATGAGAGATATATACCGTCGGTCAACTCGTCTGTAATCATGTGAAAACTTGTAGGTTTCAAGGAATTTCCAATGAAATAGCATAAGGCACATTTATTGGGAGGACCTGAATGTCAAAGGGTGGGGCCCTGTAAGGCTAGGGGGAGGGCCCAAGGCCCAGGGGCAATGGCCCCACCCACCCCCTTTAGCTCTGCCCCTGGTCCTGTGTCTGTCTGTATAGCAAATGTACATAGTTTTGATAATTTCTTAGAATTTCTATAGTTTCTGTTTTTTGTATTTACTCCCTGCAAAAAGTCATTGGTTGAAAGTGATAAAGGGTTCTTGTTGAGAGAGAGGACCTTTGCTTGTGTTCTGGTAGAATGACTTGGTTTTGAGGCATGTATGAAGTGTTTCTCGAATTATTGTACATTTTACAGAACTCTAACAGTCACGATATTATTGAATTTATCTTCAAGAATGCACATTAGTGTAAGAGAAGTTATTTTCCTGTATCTTGTATGTCACTTCTTCATTCTCTTCTGGACTGTAAACAGACTTGTGTGAATTTCACACCTTTTTCTGCTGTTCTTCTGTCAGTGACCACCATTGCACTACCTGTAAATAATGGCATTTAATTTGTAAATACTGCATTTAATCTGTACATAATGCATTTATGTATACATCGCACATCTGCTTTGTTTGCTTCTGATATGCTAAACTGCATTTAATTACCCATTTATACATGGGTCATTGACGTTTTTAGTAGCAGACGTCAGGGTCGTGAAAACACAGCCAATGCGACTATTGTATGGATTAAATTATTATTATTTTTGCTGAATTATATAAAGAAAACATCATTGCATGTAAATGAAACATGTACAATTTAATGTACCATATTCACACAATAGTGACATTCATCTGTGGTTGTGCCACCCTGACGTCTCCTTCTACAAACGTCATTGACCCACATGTGTGAGAACAATGAGGTTGAATCTAATTTAATCTTACACCTTTATCTATGAGCAATTATTATAATACTGTAGTGTATTTCCTGTTAATGTACAATAAGTGAAAAATGGCGCTCCCTGCCTTTGAGGTAACAATAGCAGTGCAGTTCCTCACATCCTCGTTTCATCCACAAGATGGCACTGTAATGCGATGAAAGTCATGTACATTTTATGAAATACATGCATGTATTGTCACATTATTGTTTTGTCACATTAAATTGCTTTTTCAAAAAATTCCCTTGTATGTTGTTTTCTTACTTTTTAAAGATCCCCTGGCTGCACTCACAGCTGTGACATGATATCTTGAAATGCTTTCTGATCGCTCTTTGGAATTGATATAAGTAACAAATACTAACCTTATAAAAATGGGACATATATCATCTATTACCATTTTAATAAAGACAAAGAAATGTAAACTAGTTATAAAGTATTTAATGGGAATTGTTTTTGTAAAAACAGCACAAGTTCAAACACATGTATAAAGGTTGTGCAATCAATACATATGCCTATATCCTCAATAATATCATACAATTGTGCACATAAAATGTCCAAGAGCAATGTGCATGTGACAAGCCAACAAACCATGTGTTGGTGACACCTCCGTTGGGGGTCCAGAACTTGCTCCTGCTGTGCCCGCAGAGAATGTGATGCATTGAATGTGTTGCATTGTGTGTTGTATTTTCTGCCTGAGAACTATCCATTTTAAAACACACATATTGCACACTATTGTTGTCATCCTTGTTTTCACAAACCCTAGTTTAACATAGTCTATTCATGGAGCCTTTGACACATAGATCGCCATTGACATAGTTCCACTAGTTCCAGGAAGTGGCCGTAGAACACAGAAAGTGCGGTAAAGGTAAATGTAATTTGTTTCTACTTAATCTTTGCTTGTTATGTAGTGGTTCTTTGTTAGTCTCTAGCAAACAGAAAGCCGCTGCCTAGAAGTATTTGAATCTACGTAAATCACATCACCAACCGACTTCCTGTACTCTGGTTGTCACAACTCTGAATTCCATGGCTCTGGTCTCAGCCATTCATGTCTACCGCCCACGAGTGAGTGTCACTTCCGTGTGGAAGCCCACCTTCTACAGATTTCTGACTTTTTTTTCTCGAAAATTTCAACTTTTTTTCTCGAAAATTTCAACTTTTTTTCTCGAAAATTTCAACTTTTTTTCTCGAAAATTTTGACTTTTTTTCTCAAAACTTTTGACTTTTTTTCCTCGAAAATTTTGACTTTAATCTCAAAAATTCTGAGTTTTTTTCTCAGAAGTTTCCAAATAAAATATAAAACCCTGGCCCTATTGCTCTGCCGTACCCTTACCTTTCTCTAAGGACAGAACTGAGCATACCACTACTATAATCTGGAGGTTTTGACTGTGACGCTGAGCTTGTTTGTTTGCTCGGGTACCTGGTTAGCCAGCAGTTAACTAGTTAATCACTATGGCCAGAAATGATGTGGCAATGTCAAGCCCATTAATTGGAGACTAACCGTCGCGCTTTCTCATTTCTGTCTTTCTGTTCATAATGGACACAGACTAGACCCCGAAGCCGCCGCCAGGCGCCGCTAAAACCGCCATTTAGAATTTGAGCCGCCGCCAGCCAATAATTTTGTAAGCCAATTTGAGCCGCTATCTAATAAAATTTGGCTGAGCCACTAAGAATTGTGTACATCAAATAATGGGTTTATCCACATCATGAGCTACAAGAAAAGTGACACAAACATGATCAACTGTACACACTAGTAGTAACACAATAGAGACGTATAGGCATACACTGTAGAGATTTAGAACTGATATCACAGCACAGAGAGCCACCACAAGCTTGCCGTTGTGACTACCTGTCTGGCTTCCCGCCCCTCACACCGTTACCACGATACACTGGGGAACCCGGGAACCCACCCAGAGCATCAATTGACTCCGATATCGACGAGATGGCTGCATTCTTTGCCGCTGCTGAGGGAAAGTGTAAAGGTATTTTTTTTGTTTGTTTGTTTCACATACTTCGAGATTGATAAAAAAAAAAGTACTCCACCACTCTACTTTCATCATAGTAAGATAGCTGCCAGTCCTTCACTGGTCATTGCTAGTGAGAGTAGATAGCTAGATGCCTTCCTCGAACAATCCAGATTAGCTTATTATTAGCATTGAACTACAATCTTGCTAGATTTATATTTACAATGAAGTAAGAGACCAGGGGACCTGTGGTAATTTGCTATTTATTCCCCCCATTTGTTTGATCCGTTCGCCCGGATATATGCCACACAGTGACGTCCAGTATCAGCCATTTGTAGCCATAAACATTTTGGTGGCTGCAGCAGCCATTAAGGTTTTGGCTGAGTCAGCTAGCCAGCCAATAATTTCATCAGCCAGCCATTATCCTGAAAACAAACGGCTTCGGGGTCTAACACAGACCATCTTTATTGCTCAATGACGATCCATATTTGATCTGATGCCCATAGCTCTTCTCCCGGCCTCACTGTTCTCTGCTCACCTGTTTAAAATGTCTGTGTGCGCCGGGCAATCCAGAGAGGAGAGCTGATTCCTGTTTTTCTTCCTGAGCCCTAAACTCAGAGTTACTTCTGCTAGATGCAGCTCATTCTATAGGCATGTGACAATAAAAATCAAAGTTAGTAGATTAAGAATATTTCTACACTAGAAAAGACCTTTAAAATGATGCATGAATCCTCTATCTATGACAAATATTAAGAAAGTTATGAATTTTTTAATTTTGAAAAATCGAGGGGATTTTCAGCCCTTAATTACACACTAAAACAATAGAAGAACTGTGACCGATATCAACAACCATGGGCGT